>NC_035434.2:65295246-65408553 GCF_002127325.2 Helianthus annuus
CCTAGGGTCATTAACTTGGACCTAGATACTTAAGTGGATTTCTCAAACACTGATAAAGTGAAAAGGATCAAAAAGTCAAATCAGTTTGAAAGTCAAAGTGCCTTGGTTCGAACAGGCCAGCCGATCGGCTGGACCAGCCGATCGTACTGCCTAGCCGGTTCAATGACACACTATAAATAGAGGTTCTATGCTTCATTTGTTCTTTTTCACAATCCGATCGAACCAAAAGCTTTCTCAGCCGATTCACTAATTTCATTTGATCTTCATCTCTCTTTGCATAAATAGATTTGATTTGTTGGCTTACTCATCATCTCAAATGGCAAAGGTATGATCTCTAACAGCAAAATCTTTAAAATTGTTAGTGTTCTTCATGTTCATATCTGTCGGTATCTTTTATCTCAGATTTAGGATGATTTGATGAAATCTAGTTATAGGGTTTTGTTCGCAATGCAAGGATCTATAAGTTTACCGGATCAATTTCTGAAAAATCATGCTAAAACTTGATAGATCTAGGATTAAAGCATTACGGCAGTCGGCATGTTCATTGTTAAATTAAACTCTGTTTAGGTCGAATTAGACAAGAATGAACATAGGGTTTTGATCGTGACAACATTAGGAACATGGATCTGTGCTTGTTTTGTGATAATTAGCATAAAATTTTTTTTATCATTAGATCTGTTCTTCATCGAAGATGCCAGCCGATCGGACAGCATTCATAATGTGTTTTATTTGTTATAGTTTTAGATAGTTCATGTCTTGATAATGTACTTTGATTGTGCTAAATGCTTGAAATATGTTTTTGCATTGTGCTAGCCGATCGGCTAGACCAACCGATTGAATAGCAAAATGCTAGCCGATCGGCTAGACCAGCCGATCGAGTAGCAATATAGATCATGTGTTAGTGTTGAGAAAGTTGGTAGTTCAATATTGTTGTCTTGAAAAGTGTGCTAAATGTTTGCTATGAAATCTGTGTGTTTGAATCATTTGAAGAATATTGTTTGATCATAGCATTGCCAGCCGATCGGCTAGACCATCCGATCGAACAGCAATGTGCCAGCCGTTCGGCTAGACCAGCCGATCGAAAAGGAATTGCTCTTCTAATGAAAAACTTTTGTTAATCAATAGGGCATCATTACTTGTTGAAAGGATTAGTATTCTTTACACACTTAGATTTCTGTGCATAAGATTCTCAGCCGATCGAAGAGCATTTTGCTAACAGATCGGATACCATTTATAAGAACTTCTTTGTCACATTGTGCCAGCCGATCGGCTGGACCAGCCGATCGACCAGGCATTGTCACTTCATTTATTCTCAGCCGATCGGCTAGACCAGCCGATCGACCAGGAATTGTCTCTATAATCTTTCTCAGCCGATCGATCAGTAATGTTCTTCGATCGACCAGACCAGTCGATTCTGTAGTGTTGTCACATAGGAATGTCAATGTGTTAGAAAAATTTTCAGAACTTTCATGTTCTTGTTTGAATAATTTTCACTGAATAATTTTTACAGGGACAAGGAAAAGAGAAAGACAAGAGTCATAACATTCCTTGTGAAATTGATTCTGGATCAACCACTGGTACTGTGGTAGAAAAGATGGCAACATTTTTGAGAGAAAGCAGAATAGCTAAAGCTATGTCAGATAAAACTGTGATTTATGAATCACATGTTAGAGCATTCTGGAACACTGCTAGATATGAAGATTCAGACAAAATGATACATGCAGTTTTGAGAAAGAAGGATCAAGTTGGAAAAGATATAGACGTGGAGTTTAAGTTTGATGTAGGAGATGTGAGGAGAGTTCTTGACTTACAAGATTCTGACAATGATCCAACAATCATGTCTGAACGTCTTGTAAAAGGTTTGTGGTGTAGAATGGGATTCACAGGGCACATAAATGGAAAGATGTACAAGAGAAGTTTCTCCAAAGCATATAATATTTGTTGCACTGTATGATACACTCAATGGGACATAAAAAGGGTGCATATGATGAGGTTGCAGATTACATCATGAATATGGTTACAAGCTTGGTGTTGAACAGAAGATATAATATTTCACAAGTGATTTTTGAGTACATGAAGGAAAACTGCCAAGCTGGAGCTGATAAGTACATCATGTATCCTAGATTCATCATGATGTTACTAAATGACAAAATCAAAGATCTTCCAAAGGATTGTGAGGATGTGATGGAGATGAGTGTTGTAAATAAGACAACAATAGGAAGAGTTACAAAGGATAAGGATGAGAAAACTAAGGAGTTGATTTGTAGAATAAAAGATAAAGCTTATGTTGCTCCTGAGAATGATAGATGGAGACATGAAGACAGCAACTCAGATAATGAAGACTCAAGGATGAATGAGATGGTTAAGAAAAAGACTAGGTGGTGGCATGTTAGAGATGGAAAAAGGAAAAGGACACCTAAGTCATCCCCTACGGTTGTTATTCCTAAAGAAGGAGAAAAAGGGTATAGTGAAAGGGGGAGCATTAAGACAGTTAGATAACATATGTTTTAAATGTTACTAATCTTTTTGTCTATGTTTGTCTTGTAGGGTCTTTTGGAGAGCCACAAAAGAAGTTAGTGGATGAGACAGTTCTAGAGCCATCAGTGGTGATTGAACAGGGTGCTGATTTGTTAAAGCAATCTTTGGAAAGCTATTTGAAAAGAAACGAAGAAGTTGCAGCACAGCAAGCTCAAGAAACAAGTGTTCATTCTGAAAAGGTTACCAAGGTTCAACCCGATTCAGAAGCTTTAAGGAGTTCAAGTGATGGAGATTCTGAAGCTACTCAATCTGAATCTGAATTAATTCCTGAAACTGTTGGTAAAGGAAAAGTTCAGTTGAAGAAAAGACCGTCAAAGAAACAAAAGGGTTCAGATGAAGAAGATTCTCCTTACGATCCTGAAAAGTCAAAGAGACAGAGAAAGAAATGAAAGGCAGCTCCAGTGGGTGTAATTCCCAGAAATGTCAGATCAAAGAAATCAGGAGCTGAGTTACAGAAAGATAAGGAAGGAAAAGCAGCTAAACATGTTCAGAAAGAAAAATCACCAAGTATTGATGTTCCAAAAGAACCGGAGGTGAAAACAAAAGAAGTTCCAGTTGTGGAAACAGAAAAGAAGACATATGATGATGATTATGTAGATATCACTGGATTCAGAGCTGCTAGTCCAAAACCTGCTCAACAAGAGATTCCTCAGTCATCACGACAGAAAGAAGACTTTAACTTTGATTTTGATAATATTGGGTCAGCTACTGGTATTTTCTCTGAAGATATGCCTAAAGGTGAAAGTGACATGTTTAATGATCAAGCGGTTAAAGATTTAACTAAGAGAGTTAAAGAACTGGAAAAAGAGAAAGCAATAGCTGAGTAAGAACGTAATATGCTGAGAAGAGAAATTGATGAATTGATGGAAGCTCACAATAAAATAGTTGCAGCGTTGGTTGAGAAGGAGAAAAGAATGAATCAGATGAAGGATGAGGCCGAGGGTAATTCTAAAGTAATTGAGTCATTAACACAAGAGATATCCTCTTTGAATGCCAAGTCAAAGGATCTGGAGAATGTGAATCAAACGTTAAATCAGCTTCTTGATGAGATAAGTGAAGCTTCATCTAATGAAATGAAGGCAATGAAATTGGAGATGGAGGCCATGAAAGCTGATAAAGTAATGAAAGATCAACAACTTCAGATGCTGGTTGCTGTAGTTGAAAGTCATTTGAAGATGAACATTCATGCTGCATTTGACGAAATTGATGTGATAAGAGCAAACGAAAGGAGATTGGAGCGTGAACGTCAAATGGCTGAAGAAGCAAATCTAAAGAACAAAGGAATAGTTGAAGAGGTTGAGATAGTCGATACATCTTCAAGTCAACCAGAGGTTGGAGGTTCTTCTTCACAACTTGATATTGAAATGATTGAAGAAGTTGTGGTTCAAGAACAAGAAGTTGTTGACGGTGATCAAGAAATGGTTGAAGCAGAAGCTCAAGAGCATCATGAACCAGAATACTTGATTGTTGGTGAACCTATTGAACCTCTCATTGCAGAAAATGTCCTTCGAAGAGTGGAAATTATTCAAAGAAGAAGAAGAGCAAGGGAAGTTCTACTGCTGGAGTATACAACTGACAAATTTGTGTTAGTAGGAAATGCTTACCCTATGCCATATAATTCTAAAGAAGTGGCAAAGTTGCTAAAGTTCATGGATCTAAAAAGAAAAGGAAGGATAGCACGTGGAGAGGTTGTGGATGAAGATTCTGATAAAGAGTTGTTCGGAGATGATGAAGAAGAAGATGAAGATGATTCTGATGATAAAGATGATAAAACTGATGATAAGTCTGATAAAAATGACAAAGGTGATGACGACAATGATCAGGGTACTTCGGGTTTATTAATCAGTGAACCAAATATTCAAGAGAGAGCGGATGAGCTGATGAATAATGAGCTAAATGAGCAGGAGGATGAAGTTGATCATGAAGCCTCATCGTCTGGAAAACAACCTGTTGATCAGGTATTTCTTTCTAACCCTACTGTCATTTACTTATCTGGTAAACAACAAGGAGAGGTAGAGGTTAAAAGAACACGGGCTGAAATGTTAGAGGAATTGGGTTTGGAAGATGGAAAATTTAAATTTGATATCGAAGATGAAGTTCCTCATTCACCTGTAAAGGATTTCGAGCCTAGATACCCTCATGAAGCTGATCATTATGATGAAGTGATTGTTGAAAGCGCATCTGATTCAGAAGAAGATAGGGTGGATTTTCATTATGAAGGTGAAGATGTTGCATTCCCTACTTTCACAGAGTTATTTCAAGAAAAGAATGAAGACGAGTTGAGAAGAAGGATTGAAGAAAGGGTTGCTTCAGCAGATATTCCTGAACCAGTTCCTAGAGAAATAACAGCCGAAGAAAGAAAATGATGGTTCAAGAATATGTCGAAAGAAAGAAAAATTCTAAGGGATCTTCAATACTTTACTCATAACAAAGATCGTTCTTCGGGAGATATTTTATCTTGGGGATATCTGGAAGATTTGAAAGTTTATGCAATCAGAAGGGAGCAGGGTGTACAATACTTTGAATTCTTAGCTGATATAGCTACTTTACCCTAGTGGGACGTAGATGAGTTGGTGGTTACAAAGAATATCAAGCAATACTACTACGGTCCAGAAGTTCGAGAACGTGATCAGGATTTGTGGAATTACATTAAATGGCAAGCAAAGAACAATTATCCAGATTGGAAGCCACAATATCCGAAGCAGATTGTTACTTATTTGGAGAGTGGAGAAAAAGACATTACGTTAGATGTGAAGCCTCCAAGATGTTTGAAGAATATGCCACTCAGAGCCATTGAACAAGATTTCTATGATCTAATTCAAGCTTGGCTATACAATCCCTCTACAGCTGAAGCAGTAATTTCTTTGTTTGACAAGACCACTGGAGAAGGACGAAGAATAAGTATTTTGGATCCTATGTGGTTGGTCAACTGTTCAAAGAAAGACATAGATTGTTTGTTTGTCAACAAGATAATCTATGATAAAAAAGAAAAAGAGATAGCCATGTAGTATCAAGGCGTGATAGATGTTTGCTTCGCAAAAGAAATCAACTCTGGGAAAAATTGGAAGACAAAATGGAGAGATCTTGAAGTTGATGAATTTCTGAAGGTATACAAGCGAAGTCAAAGACAGAAAGAGATAGCTAGAAAAGCTGCAGAGAGGGGAAGAAGAAAACTTGGGTATGTGCCGCCTACAGATCAAACGCCTATCGAATCTGAAGAGAACAAAATTCCAAAGTGGGATCGAAAGCGTGATGGCGACCAAGAATACCGAAAATGGTGGATAAATGAGGGCAGGCATAAAAGAAGGAAAATGTTAGAGGAACGAGCTGAACAGAGAAGACAAAAGGCAAAGGAGAGGAGACGCAACAGGAGGAAATAAGGACTATGTTGGAAGGAACTACAGCTACATCCGAGGGGGAGTCTGTTAGTGCAATAACGTCTGTAGCTTCCGTCAACATGTAGTCGTATTTTGTATAGTTGTGTATATGTTTTGTTTGTGTGTATGTAAAGCAGGACAGAATCGGTGAAGTTTTTGTTAAGTGCTGTTGATGCCAGCCGATCGGCTAGACCAGCCGATCGGACAGCCCAGCCGATCGAGCAGGCTACTCGATTGGTTAGGATGTTCAGCCGATCGGCTAGTCCAGCCGATCGGCCAGCACTCTCTTATTCTGTCTTTGCCTATAAATAGCCGGTAGGTTAGTTTATTTAGCACCTTTTGACACTTTCACTTGCTACATACCTTTTGTATGTATGAGTTCTTTCTGGTTCCTGTATACTTTCACATCATTCAATAAGATCTCAGACGTTGATTCAGAGTAGAATATTGTCTTTGTATATCTGCTATGTGATTACATGAATTCCGCGCATTGATCACTTTACGATTCAACTACATTTACGAACAGGAAGATCCCATTAGAGGGACCAACAATTTTTTTGTTCCCTCATTTAAACAAAATTAAGTAAACAGAACCATTCGTATTTTCATATATTTCTAACTTTTATATCTACAATTCATGTATTGCATATTTATACCCTCATTTTATGTATTTATACTTACATTTCATGTATTTATGCCTAATTTTTTATATTATACATTTTAATAGGAACTTGTCATGAACAATAGTTCAAGATTTTTATAATATTATAGTTTTTTAGGTTTCCATTATTTTATTACTTTAATTTATTATTTTATTGTTTCTTATTTTATTATTTTAAGTTTTCTCATATAACATTTAAGATAATGTCTTAGCAACATTGATTCTCTGGCGATCTCGACTGTATAACATCAGTATCGGTATCCTTATTATCAGAACCGTTACTGAGATTCGTATTTATGGTTTATGGCCGATGTAAAACACATATTGATATTATTTTGGTCATATCGTGACTTTATTTTTTGGGTTTTATCGTTCGCTGATATACCAAGTGGCGATACCATATTGATGTCGTAATGAATCAAACCCATACCGAATGATACCCGCCACAACGTGCGGGGGAATTTAACTAGTTTCTAATCAAAAGTTTTAGTCCAAATTTGGTTTTGGCTAAGGGATAGGGAAAAGTGTAACTAATAACTAGTTAATCATATGTATTATGGGCTGATAGAACAACTCCTAAGAATGCTACTGGTCAAACTCCATTCTCTTTGGTCTTTGGAGCTGAATCTGTGATCCCTACAGAGATGGTAGTCCCTACTGCAAGAACAACCATCCGTGATCCTGAAGGAAATGTTGAAAACTTGACTCAAAATCTAGATACCATAGAAGAACTCAGGGATTTAGCAAGGATAAGGTTGGCTAGCTATCAACAAAGAATGGCTGGAGCCTACAACAAGAATGTCAGGATCAAGAAGTTTCAAGTTGGTGACATGGTGTTGAGGAAGGCATTCCAAAATACCACAAATGATCAACTGGTTGGTCAACTCTCTAAAGTTTTTGGGTTTATCCCCAGTTTATGGGCTTGTCCCCAGTCTAAGGTATCTATTACCTTCTACGAATTGGGTTTCAACACCCTCGCCAGTTGCGCACGATTATCTAAGTATAGTTCGAGGTAATGGGACCAGTACCCGTTTTAGGGGCTGACAATTTCATTGTTGTTGGATATATTTAGGATCCTAAGTATAATGGTAGACGTACCATAAATCCGTTCCTAAGATTTATAACGTTTTCACGTTAGCTAAGGTTTTGGCATTTTCATGTCACTCACGTTGGGATAGTCACTAGTTTGGGCCATACTCCAGTTTACACAAGAATATTTGGGCGTGTCCCCAGTTTTTGGGCTTGTCCTCAGTTTATTGGGCTTGTCCCCAGCTTGTTGGGCTTGTCCCCAGTTACTAATGATTCTTTTCTGTGACAATTGGCTTGGTCCCAATTTATGTGATATTACAGGTTCCCAAAGCCAAACAGTTAAGGATCCAGGATCCTAACTTTCTACTGGTTCTTGTCTCTTGTTAGCATATTTGTAAGTCTTAAGGATATAGAATCCTAACTTGGATTCTCTGGTATGATCCTTACTTGCCTTTACTTTATTTTTGATTTATTAATATTACCCTTATCCTTTGACAACAGGATATGTGATCCTTGATCATATAATATTTAATCTTTTGACATAAACTGATTTTGACATACGTTTGATATTTTTTCTAACAACTTGTAAACTCTAAAGTTGTAAAATAGAAATTGGCAGGTAAATGTAAATAGAATTACATTCAAAATAAAGTTGACAACACAAAAGATAGTCAAAAGCTTAAGTTTTATTTATTTATTTATCATTAAACCCTTTTAAAGGTTGTCAAAATCGCCTACTCAAGTTTCTACCAGCAAAACGTGGCCTGTCTACTTGGGTTGGCAAAGGGTGTCCATATTAACAGTTCTAAGTAGCGCAGGAAAAGTAAAGACGACAGGATAATAGTGGCTTCATCCTCCAAACAGAGGATCCCTCCACCATCTGTCATCCTACCTATTGTTCAAAGGATCAGTGATCCTTAAACCTGGAAACTATTGTTCAAAGTTATTACAGACCAATTGTTCAGAATAAAAACACCATAACCAAAAACCATTAAACCATAAAAAATGGGCTCCGGCCACGTCTAGAAATTTCCATCATCGCCCATTTGTGCAGCCTATGCCTTGGCCTTGTCATCCACCTTCGCTTCTCCACTTTCACCGCTGCCACCAGCCGCTGCCGCATCCTCAGGATCCTTGCTGCCACTCCCACCAGCTTCAATGGCCAGCATCTCCTCAGGCTCCTCGTCATCCCCAAGCTCTTGCAGCTTTTGCTTCCAAGCCTCTACATCCCACTCTGACCTGTCGAAGGAAGGATCAACAGCTTCCTTAGCCATCTGAAGCCTTATCTTCAATGTCACAATGGCAGCAGATTTCTTAGCCTCATCAATGATCTCCAGCTGTTCTTTATTGGCAGTGATGTTGGCAAGGAGGATCTGTTTCTGCAACGTCTTGCTTTCCTTCTCAAGGTGAGCGATCCTCTTGTCTTTGGCAGCTGCAATAGTCTGGAGGTCAAGGTTACACTCTTCAGCATCGGCCAAGTGTTGGCCTTGGAGGATTTGGATCTCAGCAAATTCATGCAACAAAGAATCAGCATTCAGGATCCTTTATCTTTGAATAAGACACAAATTTCAGGATCCTTTATCTTTGAATAAGACACAAATTTCAGAATACGTTCTTCCTTTTGCTCCCACCTTTGGCCCTGGTGCTCATGCCCTTGCTCACCGACATGCTTTGGCTTGCAGCTAGCTCCTTCTTACTGGATCTTGGAGAGACTTTATCCTGGATGCCACTGACGCCAAACTTGGAGGCAGACTTTGATGACTTTGCAGCACCTACACACATAAAAAACAGATAAGTATTCATTATTCATTTTTCAATTACATATTTATAAAAATGGATACTTACTTGACATGGTGTAGGAGGTGGAAGAGATTTCTTGTGAATCCTTTATCCTTGGTGGAAATGTTCTGATAGCAGGATCAAGGTTCCAGAAAGCACTTACTCTCTCAGCAGTGACAGGTGAATCTTGTATGTGTGACAAAGAGATAGCTGCACAGACAAGAGAAAATATGGATCAGTTATCCTTCGTAGAAAAGGAAAGATCTTACCACGGTTCTAGCCTAAGGATCCTATATCCTACCCTGGGTGTTCCATTTTTTGGGAAGAAAGCTTCCATTTGGAATGGAATCTCTTCTCACAAAGAAAAATTGGTTTCTCCAATGAGTGTCGTTCTTGGTGACCTTCAACAGTGGATGGGGTTTTGTGGCTTGTACTTAAAGAGGAAACGGTGAGACTCGTGGCTGACCAAGTTATACATGTGGCTTAACTCAGACAGACCTATGTCTATTCCCTCGTTTTCTATGATGTGCTCAAGTGTGTAAAGAACTCTCCACAACATTGGCATGACCTGAATATAGCACATACCAGTCAAAGTGAAGAAGCTCTGTGTGAACGCCGGGAAAGGATAGATGAAGCCTATCTGGAATGGAGCGGCATGGAAGGTGACCCAAACTTCAGATTGATAATCACTCTTCATCGAAGAGTCGAAAGGCCGGAAGATTGTTCCATCCGGGAAGCGATGACGCAAATGATCAATCTCTGGATCAGTGAAACGACAGAGCTCCATAGAAAGATTTTTGGTGAGGCCCTGACTCTTCGGAGGGCTGTTGTGTTCAGGATTCTTGGCAGGGGAGGATCGAGTGGTCATCTTAGCCATGGAAGTTTTGAAGAAACAGAGGATCAGAGATGAGAAATTTAGAGAGAAGGGAAGAAGAGATACCTGATGAAGTCTTCGAATGAGGATTTAAAGGGGAAGGATCTCGAATTTAAATGCAAATTTCAACCCTATCTCTATTCCTATTTATACTGATGTTTGTTACAGGGGGAGTCTTATCGCTGATGTCACCCTTGTAACGGCTAGTCCTATTATAATGGCTAGTTTCTTGCTAACGAATTGTCCAGAATCAGTGAGAAAATATGACTCATTTAGTTGCATCTACTTCCTCATATTTTGGGGCAAGTGTTAGGGCATGGATTTTATAATAAGGATCATCTATCCTGAGACTGGGCCTGGATCACGGATCCTTAATGGATAATGCAGGGAGTCTGAGGATCCAGGATCCTTACTATTGTTTATGTTTTTAACAATCGTTGCTTGTGTTCTCAGTTTACGTTTGCAGGTATTTGTGGACTGAGTCATTGAGAGAATCTCGGAGGAATATGCTTCCATTTATGCACGTGCATGAGGCGGTGATCGTTACTGGTGATCGTGGTTGGCTAGCTTGATTTTCGGATAGTTTGTTACTAGGATTTTTCTTATCTTTTAACGAGGTATTGAGCTTCATAATTAAACAGTTTTGCACTACACACACTCGCATACATACTCTCTCGAACACAACTCTCAAACACACATTAAATCTCTCTTGTAACAAGCTTAATATCATCTAAAGTTGTAAACTTTTTTGATCAATATAGTTGATAGTGATAGTTTTCACTATCCGAGGTTTTTTATGCCGGAGATCATTCATTGATCAAGGGCTTTTTCCTCGTATAAATCCTTGTGTTCATTGTCATTTCATTTTGATAAATGTTCATACACTTGTTCATTTAACCAAGCATCCAATCTCAAAAATCAGATTTGATTACATTATCCTTGTGTGACTTTTGACCAAAACACTCGTTACAACTGAGTTCTAGTGTAACTGTTCGAGAGTAGTTCTCGAAAGTAGCAAATATGTGCAAGTGAGTGTCTAGTCAAGCTCAATATCCCCTCATATATTTTCTAAGTTAGTTAGTAACTAACTAAGCGAAAATGAAGGAAGCTCCCACGTTCACCCATAATGACAATGTGCCTCTAACTCGTGCGAAATAGAGAGCACATTCCCCGAAATTTCCAGCATTGACGAAGTCCAATTTGTTATACACCTGCGAATACAAGTTTTAATCAAGGATACAATTGTTAGTTAATATAAGCAATAAATAAGGATATGTGATCCTCAGACTTCCTGAACCATCTGTTAAGGATTAGTGATCCAGGCCAATCTAAGGATATGTGATCCATAGTTATGAAAATTAACCCCTAACAATTGTCCCCAAATATGGCTGATATAAGATTAATTTCATCTGCCGTATTTCCGTTTCTTTTGAACTACCCGTTACAAATCAAACTAGCTGTTACAGCTACTTGCATCATTGATGGGATAGACCTGCAACCATTGCGAATATATAAGGGAAATGATAGAGTCGGCAATCCCATTTAAGATTTGAGATCACTAATTTAAAACCCATATATGAGATCCATCAGGTATTCTCTACCCTTCTCTTCTCCTTTTCTTCTATATTTATATTTTCTCCAGCAATTCTATGGTGAAAATGGTCACTCGATCCTCTCCGAATAAGGATCAGGATCATGATAGCCCACCTAAAAGCCAAGACCTGCTAAAGCATCCTTCTTTTTAGATATGTAGGTTCACTGATCCTGAAGTTGATCAGTTCTATCCTCTGCTTGGGTCTGTTTTCCGGTTGTACCGTTCCATATTGGCTATTCCTACCCCTTCCCGGAGTTCACCCAACGGTTCTTCATATTGACTGGCCTGTGCTACAGCCAGGCGATGCCGATGTTGTGGAAGATGTTATACACGCTTGAGCAGATCATACGTGATGAAGGATTGGATTTCAATCTTTCTGAACGGTCACGCCTGTACAATCTTGTATCTCACGGATCCCATAGATTTCTATTCAAAGCCAAACCTCAGCAGCCACTCCCACTCCTCAAAACCACCAAAAACGATACCTCCTAGAGGAACCAGTTCTTCTTTGTGAGGAGAGACACTATTCCTCTAAGGAATACTCTTCCAAAAAAGTGGACTTTGTAGGGTAGGATATAGGATTCTTAGGTTAGGATTGTAGGGAGTTCCTTTCTTTTTATGAGGATAACTGATCATGTTTTATTTACTTGTGCAGTGAGCAATTTCTCCTCTCTTGCTGATCAGCCTGGAACGGAACAAAGGATAGCTGCATTCTGGGCATTAGACTCAACTTTTAGAACATTCAAGCCAAAAACAAAGGATTTAGAAGATACCACATCCACCTCCTTCACAATGTCAAGTAAGTACTAGTGTATAAACAAATAAAATAAAATTTAAGTTAAAGGATCATGACTACTTATCTTTATGTTGGCTAAATAGGTGCACCTAGATCTACATCCAAGTCTACTTCAAAATTTGATCTGGGCTATATTGACAGCATGATCTCCCCTTGTTTAATCAAGAGAGAGCTGGCGAGAGGCCAAAGCCAACCAGAGCCAACAGACCCTGAGGAGGATAGCTTCCAAATCGAGAGCCAGTTCCACGAGTTCGTCACCGAGGTAAGGATCCTTGATCCTCATTTTTGTTTCTGACTGCTGTTAAGCATCACTGATCCTGAGTTCTTGTTCTTGTAACCTGTAGAGATTCGTTCGCTTCAAAGCCCTCCAAGACAAGAGTCTGGCTGATGCAGAAGAGAAGCTGGCTTATCTTCGCTCTATTGCTGCTGCTAAGGACAAGAAGATTGCTCAACTAGAGAAGGAGAAGACAAGTCTGGACGAGCAACTGAAAACATGAGATCGAGATTCATGAAGCATAAATGAATGCCACAGAAGATGCTAAGATTTGTGCTGCCCGCACTATTCTTCAAGCTAGGATCAAAATAGCTCAAGAAGCTATGGATCCTGCGTTCGACCACTCTTCTTGGGACATTGCTAGATGGAAGCTGGCTCTCCTAAACCTGGGTGGTGATGGCGATGTGGATGAGGTGATGGCTCTAGAAGCAGGACCAAGCGGGGTGAAGGATCAGAGGGAGGCTGGTGGAGAAGCTGGTGGTGATGAAGTAGCAGGTGGTGAAGCTGCAACAGTGGGCGATGAAGGATGTTGATGCCTAGGCCTGAGCCCACTTTTTAATGGTTTTTGTTTTGCTGATGTTTTTATCGTACAATTTGGTCTGTAATGATTCTGAATAATGGTTTTTAGGGTAAGGATCCAAGATCCTTAAGACAATAGGGGGTGGCAAAGGTGGATGGGTCCTTCTGTTTTTGGAGTATGAACCTTTATACCCCTCGCCTTTACTTTCCTGCATCTTAAAAACAATTAGTATGGACACCTTTCATCAACCCAAGTGGACGGACCACATTTTGCTGGTAGAAACTTGGGTTGATGTTGGTGCAGTCATCTGTCGTCTTCGTCTCATGTCGAGTCTCAGTCACGGTGCGGATCTGATCAGGCATGACATCACGAGTGACATCACCCAAGTGACATCACAAGTGATGTCATGATCTCACAAAAAAGATAGTAGCCGTTTAATGTCTAAAGTCACAAGAAATATGCATTCACAAAATGACAAAACATGTTGCCATGTTTGTGTTGATTGGACCAACATGAGGTCCAATGAAATGCTACCAATTATAAGGCCAATCACAAGAGTTTAGGTGAAGACAAGAAAGTCAACATGTCTAATCGCTTATATGGTAAAGCTTGTCAGTTCGCTTTTCAACATGTCAACATGTCATGAGCTGAACCGCTTTAATGAACACATGGGAACCGCTTTTACGATATGAGCTGAACCGCTTTTATGTACATATCAGTTGGAGCGGTTCACAGCTACTATATATAGGTTGTTTTGTCATTTCATTTGTAACAGAGTTTAGAACTGATACCGAGGTGCTGCCGGTATTTCCTCTTACTGTAAACGCTGTAATATTAATATACAAGAGGATTAAAGTGTGATACAAGCTGTGTATACGTCCGTTTCTTTGTTTCCGCCGCTGAAACGGATTTGAGCTCTTCCGAACGACTCATTTAGGTCGAAGTCCGATCCTACAGTTGATGATTTTAATAACTGTTTAATGGGGTTTTAATAAAAGTTACAACTTTTTAAAAATATCTTGTGTTGTATTTTTATTTCTGGAATGTTGCTTTGGATGTGTTTATGTTTATTATTAGCTTTATTTTATAAAACATGGAGAATTTGGGATTATAAAAAATATACCAATTCTTTACAATTACTCTAGAGAATATGAGAAGTTATATGACCAAGGATCATATATCCTGAATTAAATGGTTTAGGGTGTAATCAACGATGTAAATAAACTAAGGATAAAACGTACCAGAGAATCCAAGTTAGGATCCTGTATCCTTAAGACTTACAATTGCATAAACAAACCAGAGAAATCAGTTAAGGTTCAAGGATTCGGGATCCTTATTTGCAAACCTTTAAAGCTTCAAGAAAGTGTTAAAAAGAACTTGGGACTTAGCCAAATATCCTGGGGGATAACCCATCATAACTGGGGACAAGCCCAAATAAACTGCGGATAAGCCCAAAATACTTATGATACTGGGGTTTGGCCCAAACTAGCGACTAACCCAATGTAAGTGACATGAAAATGCCAAAACCTTAGCTAACGTGAAAACGTTACAAACCTTAGGATAGCGAATGTATGGTACGTCTACCATTATAGTTGAGATCCTACATATGGCCAACAGCAATGAAATTGTCAGCCACTAAGCGTGTAGTGGTCCCATTGCCTCGAACCATACTTGAATAAACGTGCGCTACTGGCCGGGTGTCAAAACCCAATTCGTGTGAAATGTGAAAACATTTAAACATTAGAAGGTATAAAATACCTTAAGCTGGGGACAAGCCCAAATTACTTTGGAGAGGTGGCCAACCCCTTAATCCTCTTTGAAAAATGTTGAAAAATCTGCAAAAGCTTAAAACTTGATAAAAAAGGACGTTAAGTGATTAACAACTTCTCCTTAGAATGCATAATAAGTACAAAATGAAAGAGAGTGAAAGTAAGATGTTTTCAAAGTAAGGATCATATATCCTTTGAGGATCCTTGATCCTGGGTTAGAATACTGGAATCTCTAAGGATCCTTGATCCTTCTTACATGAAGTATTTCTTCAGATGAACATCGTTCCAAGCTCTTGGTAGGAGATTACCATCCATCGTTAATAAGCGATATGGCCCCTTTCCAGCTTCTGCTTCTATCAAATAGGCTGTCACACCCCCAAAATCCACGTGCGGAGTATCACCGCTTGGGAGCGTGACTGACCAGGATCAAGCCACCAATCATATTAAACATGTAATTAAATAGTAAAAGTTATCCATCAATACGAAAGGTGTTTATCAAAACCAACATAAGTAAATGTAGCGGAAGCATTTATGTAAAACCCAACATAATTATTAATGTTTGAAACGTCATAAGTGTTTAATAAGTAATCACGATCCATCTGCCCACAACGACCTGCTCCTCCTTGTGTAAGCTCCATTAGTACCTAAGGTCCTGCAAGGCATGCAGCAGAGAGTCAACAACTAGTTGAGCGAGTTCACAGAAAGTAAATGCGTAATAGTAAGTTCATGAATATCAGGTGGCTCTACTGGGCCGTTAGTACGTTCTATTGACTAGACTATTCATATCCATAAGTGTTCTTCACAATCCGAGAACAGTAGTAGGTATAAGTTCACGCAGGTCTTACGTGAGTATCCTTCACATCCGAGGATAGTAATGAGTATAAGTATCCTTCACAACCGAGGATAGTGATCAGTATAAGTATCCTTCACAACCGAGGATAGTGATCAGTCTGAGTATCCTTCACAACCGAGGATAGTAATATGTATAAGTATCCTTCACAACCGAGGATGGTAACATGTATAAGTATCCTTCACATCCGAGGATAGTAATATGGTAGTCTAGTCATAGTGTCAGTATGAATCTATTCAACTTTATCCTTATCAATCCCATTCCCAACACCCCGGGAATCCCATGCCTTGGTAAGAGTGTGAACTCACCTTGGGTTGCTCGGCAGATACACACAAAAAGGGTTTCTTGAACTAAAGGTGGCCAACCACGTCCTAACAGGGTTACCATACAAGTCAGGTTCGGTTCAAGTAATGCACGTATGAATCATAGCAAACACGTATAGCACGTAAACAGTCAAAGCATAATATTCACCACTTGTGCGTCTCGGATGGTTGGGCCATTGAGCTTGTGCGAGCCCAACCATCTTGTGCGATTTAATGTCTAAGCCCAACAATTCCCGGCCCAACAAACAAACCAACAGAAGAGAAGTCCAAACATAAACATACTCGGCCCATATAAAGGCCTTGTGCGATCCAACTGGTCTTGTACGATCGGGTTGTGCGATTGGAACTAGTCCAGCCCAATCACTAACATACGGCCCAAATAATTAAGCAATTAACAATCTTGTGCGGTCCAGCTAGCTTGTGCGACCGTGTTGGGTTGTGCGATCTGGGCATTTTGTGCGATTGGGATTGGACTTGTGTGATCGGTACCAGCCCAGTCCAGTATGTATACCCAGCCCACTAAATAACTTGTGCGATCCAAGGGACCTTGTGCGACTGGGTAGACTTGTGCGAATGGACCCCCTTGTGCGACTAGGGGCCTTGTGCGATCGGTTTAACAAAATTCCGGATTTCTTGCCAATCGGTTACACTTTTAATAATTTCCAATTTTACAACAAATCAATTAACAACTTAACAGTTTCAAGGCCAATCCATTATTGATCAAATAATGCAATTATAGACTAACTCACAAGAACCCTAAACCGATTTAAACAAGCTTTGAGACATACAACTCATCATAGTTCAAGAACACATCCTAATACATTCGATCGGATTAAACATAACAACCTCATAATCGATCAATACTAACACTCGAATCTATAGCATAACATCCGATTGATATGAGCAATTTCAAAACACATATACAAGTCAATTACATGCATCCCTTCGGTCATCACACAACCTGAGCAAATCTGATTTTTATGAACATTAACAATACTTTGCCAAGCATCAATGTATCGGTTCTAGCTTATCATCGCATATACAATCTTAATCGGTATAATCTAAGCATGGAATCATAACATCAATCAACATGAAATCATAAACCAAAGCACTAACCGAAGATAGAGGGTGATCTGATTACAAGAGTCTTCGGTGAGGAGGGTATGCCTGCCGTCAAGTGAGAGGAGAGAAGGAGAGCACTAGGGTTTGAGTATGTGAGAATGAAAAGTGTGGAATGGTTACAATACCCTAGATGTTGTGTATAAGGTGGGTGGGCCGAACCCATGTATGGGCCGCCCTTAAGAGTTCGGTCACAATCAATCCGGTCCAATGACCTTGTGCGATTGATACATGTTGGTTCGGTTCGTGCAACATTCTCATAACATAACATACACACATAATGCACATGCAACATCACATTCATTAGATCAAAGTATCACATAGGCACTTAACGTTACATCAAAGTAGGTCTAAAGTTCGAGTTGTCACATAGGCCTTCCCATTTCGGTGCTAATTTATCATCAGTTGGATTTGTAGTGTTCTGGAATGCTTTCCTTAGCACCAAATCACCAACTTGCAATCTTCTGATCTTGACATTCTTGTTGTATGCTCCAACCATTCTTTGTTGATAGCTAGCTATCCTTATTCTTGCTAAATCTCTGAGCTCATCCAAAGTATCCAGGTCTTGACTCAGGTTTTCAGCATTTGCTTCATGATCACGGATGGCTTGTTCTTGCTGTAGGAACCCCCATCTCTGTAGGGATCATTGCCTCAGTTCCAAAGACTAGGGAGAATGTAGTCTGGCCTATAGCATTCTTTGGTGTTGTCCTATCTACCCAAAAGACATATGGTAGCTCTTTGGCCCACTTTCCTTTCTTGGATCCTAGTTTCTTCTTCAAGTTGTTGATGATGATCTTGTTGCTTGATTCTACTTGACCATTAGCTTGTGGGTGGACTGGTGTTGATCTTATCATCTTAATCCCCCAACTGTCACAAAAGTTAGTAGTTCTACTCTCAATAAATTGGGATCCATTATCACAAATAATTTCAGAAGGAATTCCAAATCTAGTAATAATGTTTCTTTCAATGAAGGATTTGACTTCCTTTTTCCTGACTTGAATAAAAGCTCTTGCTTCTATCCATTTGGAGAAGTAGTCTGTCATAGCTAGAACTAGCATAAATACTTTTCCTCCAGGTGCTTTTGGGAGTTTCCCTACTATACCCACCCCACATTTCATGAATGGCCAAGAGGAAATTATTGGATATAAAGGCTCTGCTGGCTGATGTAGGATGTTGCTATGTCTTTGGCAAGCATCACATTTCCTTGCGTACTCAACAACATCCTTCTTCATCATAGGCCAATAGTATCCTGTTATAAGGATCCTTGAGAATAATGCTCTGCCCTTAGTGTGATTTCCACGGTCTCCTTCATGAAAATCCTTCAAGACTTCTTGAATTTCTGGATCCTCAATACACCGCAAATAGGGACCTGCAAGAGATCTCTTATAGAACATGTTATTTAATATAGTGAATTGAGATACTTTAATCCTGAAGGCTCTAGGATTCTCCCCTGTGGGAATTTCTCCATTCAGGATATATTTCAGAATAGGAAGGATCCATGATCCTGAATTTAGCTGCATATCATCACTAGGTATAATTGTAGTATCATCCACTATCTCCATTGCTTCGTTTTCCTCAATTGCAGGAGAAAGGATATGGAAGATGGGAATCCTCACATCCTCTGGTATTTTTAAGGATGATCCTAGGTTTGCTAACGCATCTGCCTCTGCATTCTCCTCTCTAAGCACCTGTGTTAAGCTGAAAAAATCAAAAGAATCTGCCAGTTTCTTGACTATTTCTAAATATTTGATTAGTTTTTCTCCTTTAACAATATATGAGCCATTAAAATGGTTAGTGATTAGCAATGAATCTATATACACTTGAAGATACCTGATCCTCATTTGCTTAGCTAATTGCAAACCTGCTATTAAGGCCTCATATTCTGCTTCATTGTTAGTGGTTTGGAATTCACATGCAATGGATTGGGGTATTATGTCACCATATGGCGATTTTAGTAGTATGCCTACTCCAGTTCCTTTGACATTTGAGGCTCCATCTGTGAAGAGTGTTCGAGGATCCTTGGTCTCCACAAGTTGTTGAACCTCTAGTTCAGCTTCCCTTTGTAGATCACTACTGAAATCAGCCACAAAGTCAGCTAAAGCTTGAGACTTGATGGCAGTCCTGGGTTCATACTTAATGTCATATGCACTAAGCTTAACTGCCCATTTTGAAATTCTACCTGACGTTTCAGGTTTTACTGAGAACATTCTTAATAGAAAAGTTAGTTTTCACAATAATAGTGTGAGTTTCAGAATAATGTCTAAGTTTAGTGGAAGCTATAATTAAAGAAAGAATTAATTTCTCTAAATGAGAATACGTGGCTTCAGCATCAAGAAGGTTTTTACTTCATAGTATACTGGATGTTTTTGGCCTTCATGATCCTTAACTAACATTGCACTTACTGTTTTACCTGAAACAACTAAGTACAAGGATAATGGCTCATCATCTTTTGGTTTCATCAGGGCTAGTGCTGAGGATGTATAATCCTTGAGAGCTTTGAGTGATGCTTCATGCTTTTCAGTTCACTCAAATTTTTTATTCTTCCTTGGTATGTCATAAAAATCCTTGCACTTCTCTGAAGATTTTGAGATGAACCTATTTAAGGATGCAATCCTTCCTGTTAGCCTATGTACATCTTTTACATTGGTTGGAGACTTGATGTTCACAATTGGTTTTATCTATTCAGGACTAGCTTCAATCCCCCTTTTGCTCACCATGTATCCTAGGAATTTTCTAGCTTTGACACCAAAATGACACTTTGAAGGATTTAGCTTCAAGTTGTACTAGTCAAGGATGTTAAATGCCACTTCTAGATCCTTAAGATGATCTTCTACTTTCTTGGACTTGACCACCATGTCATCAATGTAGACCTCCATAGTGTCTCCAAGTTGTTCTTTAAACATCATATTCACCAGTCTTTGATAAGTGGCACCTGCATTTCTCAATCCAAAAGGCATAGCAATATAACAGTATATGCCAGTGGGGGTCATGAACGATGTATCCTCCTGGTTAGATGGTTCCGTTTGGATTTGTTTAAATCCAGATGAAGCATCCATAAAAGTAAGCAATTCATGGCCCACTGTTGCATCCACTATGAAGTCAATGTGTGGGAGTGGGAAATGATCCTTGGGACATACTTTATTTAAATCAGTAAAGTCAACACATACCCTGCACTTTCTGTTTTTCTTTTAGACCACCACCACATTGGCTAACCATTTCGGATACTTGACTTCCCTAATCATACCTGCCTTTAAGAGTTTGTCCACTTCTTCTTGGATAATGACATTCGTTTCAGGTGCAAACTTCCTTCTCTTTTGATGGATTGGCATGAAAGATTTATCAATTCCCAATTTATGAGTAATAATGTCTTTGGTGATACCTATCATATCTTCATGCTTCCAAGCGAAGGTAGACTTTCTTCTCTTTAAGAAGAATACCAGATCCTGCTCTATACTATCAAGGATCCCAGATCATATAAAAACTTTGGATTCAGGATCCTTAGTATCCAGTACTATATCCTTGATGTCTTGCTCCCTTGCCTCCATGACATCCGTTGGAGGATACTTTAATTGATATTGTAGGATAGATATGACCACTCAAATGAGTCAATTTGAGTAATACACACTATTTGAGTGGTGGAAACACTCAAACAGAGTAGAATCAGATAAAACAGAGTAGAATCAGATAGAAAAGTGTAGAAGACTGATGCAGATACTTTAATTACTTGCTTCTCATTCAATTTCACGTGAAAATCCGGCAGAGTAACAGTACACCACAGACCAGACCGTTTCAAATGAGAAGCACACTTGCCTATTTATAGGCATCTACCTTCCGTTTGAAGTTAACACATGACACTTCAAACGGTCACCTATCTACCGTTTGAAAGTGATACAACACATTTCAAACGGAACCCTTATAAAAACATCATAACTATATATTTCAGACCCCTAAACTATACAAACTTGACATATTTAGACCCTAGACTTAAGACATAGGCTTTAGACATAATGCACTAACAAACTCCCCCTTGGATACAGCCGTAGTCTTCAGTCTTGGTCTTCGGGTCTTCAGACAGCTCTATACGTCTCTTCCCTTGGCTTCGGTTTCCTGCTCAGTGCAATCCTTACTCTTTCATTCTCTTTCTTCCTCGCCTTTTCTTCTTCAGCTTGAATCTTCAAGAATGTACCTTTCTTTTCTTCAAGCTTTTGACGTTCACGTTTAGCTTTCCTTTTCATCTTTTCATCAAGCGACCACCAAGATGATTTCCATTTACTCTCAGAATTGATAGTTTTCTGAAAGCAAAGGGAAACAACACGTTGAAACTGCTGCGCTTGTTCTCTATCTGCTGGTTGATAGTGAATCTTGTTGATGAAAAGGCACTCGATATCTTTTGCAGAGCAATTTACAAGCCACATTGGATCATAAACATGTATCTCTCGAATCTCCCCTCCTGCTCTATAAGTAATAATGGCTTCGGTAGAAATACAACTATAAACCCAACCAATGAAGCCTTTATAGAAGTCTTGTTCCATCTGAGGCATTGGAATTGTCTTCATTGTTCTCGGAGGCTTGACATTAAGGATAGTCTCTGTAACACCGGTATCTGGATCTACCCTCTGTACACGCTTTGGATGATGCGGCTTCCATTTACGAAAATCTTTCAACGACTCATACTTGATGTAACCCCACATAGCCACATCATTCTTTCGAACTGGGTAATCCAAACATCTAACCTTCAGTAATTCATCTACATCCCACCATGGTAATGAAATGATGTCATATAAACGTTCAAAGTACTGAACTCCGCACTCTCTTCTGATCGCATAAGCATTTACTTGCGGTAAGTAACCCCAACTGATAATGTCACCAAGAGATACACTTCGATCATGCTCATAATACTTCAACGGTCTTTTAAACTTTCTCTCATGACTCTTTCTGAACCACTTCGATCTATCTTCCTTTTCCATTTCCTTTTGAGCACTATCAAAGTTCTTTTCTTTCACTGCCTCAGTCACCTTTTGTCTTAATTCTTCTCTATTTTCCTCAGCAAAGAACTCCATAAGTGTAGGAAACTTAGAAGTATCTTCAACTACATCTTCATCATCCGTCCAATCTTCAATCTCGACTCGATCATACTTATCAGCCTCTTCAACATACTTATACGTGTATTCAGGCTGTGGATTGATATCAAAAGACTCCAACTCTTCTTCAAAGTCGAACTTGAACTCAGGATCCACAGTATGCATCATTTCTCTGTAAACATCTAATCCCAAGATTAACTTTTCAGTATGTTCAACTATCTGAGTTTTACTCGACTCCCCCTTTCCACTTGCTTCCCCTGATTCTTCATTTACTGAATCATTCATCAGATCATCAACTGTTTTCTCGGTGGAGGCTTCTGTAACTTTCAAACCTGAACCACCTGCAGCGTCGTCATCATCATCATCTTTACCAGATCCATGACTGCTTGCAGAGAATACTTTTTCATCTTCTTCATCTTCCTCTTCATCCTCCTCTTCATCATCTTCATCATCACTGTTACCCATCAACTCTTCAAGATGTGTTTCCTCCTCAAACAAACCGGATATTGCAGTGATAGGTTCAGGATTATCAACCACCATAGAAGGTACTATTGATCTCTCTAACACTGTAGAACTTCCTTCAACTCCCTTACCTTTATCTTTCATTTGCTCGTCTATTTTGGCTTGACATTCAGCTCTTAGTTCTTCAACCTGCAGCTCTTCAAACTTCTGTTCTAACGATGTTCCAAGCATGCTTTCAACAACTTTGTTCCGCATATAGAACTCGTGATCTCTTAATGCTTTGGCTGCTTCAAATTCTTTGTTTTTCAACTTAAAGTATTCATTCTGTTCATCACGTCTAGCCTTCTCTTCCTCAAGTTCAGCAACTTTAACCTTCAAGATATCAATCTCAGATTGATCAGCATCAATCTTTTTCACCAACTCTTTATTTTCATTTTCTAACTTCTTCACACGCATCTCAAGAAGTCTTTCTATATCAGAAACTTTCTTATTTTCAGCTGCCAGCCTCTTGTTTTCAGCAACTACTTCTTCAACTTTCTTTTCAACATTTCTGACTTGTGAAGTGTTGGCAAAATCAAAGTCTCCAACATCTAAAAGATTATCCTGTGGAGTATAAAGACCTCTGCTAGACAAACCAGGTTGCACTTGAGTGAGTGGAGGTGTTTGAAATATATCTTGTGAGGTAACAAAAGGTTGTTGTGGTGGTGTTTGATGAATAGGTGATGGTTGTCTTGGAGGTGTTGGTTGTTTAGGTGGTGAGGATTGTTGTGGTGGAGTAGGTTGTCGTGGTGGTGATTGGATAGGTGATGGTGGTGGTGTTGGTTCATGTGGTGGTATAGGTGGTTTCTTGGTTTGTTTCTTCTTTTGAGCACAGTCTTCGTTACTTTGATCTTTGGTGTAGCTTTGACAATCTTTGGAGAAACTATTTTCTTTCGACCTCCAGCTTTCTTTCTAACTCTTGGAGAAGATTGTGATCCTGAGACATGCTCTAGAGAAGGCACATAAACATCATCGTCGTCCTTTTCCTGTCTCTTTCTCTTTCTTAACAGCTTCTCTTTTTCAATCTCTTCTTGAATTCTTTTTCGACTTTCAATCTCGTCAATACCATCATCTGAAGAACTTGATGAACTTGTTGTACTTTCATCTACATCGTCACCCTCAACATCATCAACAATCTTTTCTTTCTCTTTCTGTGCTTCAACATCAACAACTGTATCAACATCAGCAACTATGGTTGGCGCTGTCTCTAATACATCAGTATCAAATAAAACATCAGTATTAAATGGATCATCTTCTGTAGCTGCCACTTGTTCTTTCTCTGCCACAACCGCTGGATCATCTTCTTCAGGTTCATCGATCAAGGATATTTTAGCAGTTTTCTGTTGTTTCTTCTTTGGATGTGAAGAAGATTCTTCAACTTGTTTAACAGTAGGAGTGGCTTTCCTGGTCTTCTTCTTTTGTTCCTTTAAGAACCATTCACTTCTTTTTGATATGAAATTTTTAAGAATTTTCAGCTCTTCAGCATAACCCTTCTCTTTTCTTTCTTCTTCGTTTCTCCAATGTTCATGATTTTCAGGATCAGGATCCTGATAATTACTATCTTTAATAGCTCCAAATAGTTCAACAGATTTTGTTGGCTCTGGTTGTTTTGGATGATATCTGGCTAAAGATCTAATAGAATCATTATCCATGTGAGATAACACCAACAGATCATTTTCTTCATCTCTATTCAAATTAGGATATGCATGATCCAACATCATCTGCACAAATCTTGGATATAACCAAGTCTTCCTGTCCGAAACTATTTCATCAACCATGTAATGGAAAACAATATGAGAGAAGTTATATTTTTTGTTCAATACAAGAGCTACAACCATGTTCATCAAATAGTCATGCATTATATCAAATCCTCCTTTCTGGTGGCTCATTGCTATCAACACAGAATGAATAAGAAACTTGTATGGCTTTGTGAATTTTGACTTCAAATAACTTGCACTGTTTAAGTCACCAGCATATCCCATTCTTAGCATACAGCCCTTAACCATCTTTTCTGGCAATTTTGTTGGCGAATTCTCTTCATCCGGGAACTCAATTACTTCTCGAACAACCGCTTCTGAAATAACAATTTGTTTCCTTTCATCATTTATCTTAACAACTGAGTTTATTATTTTGCTTAGATCATCATAAGATGCATGCTTCCAAAAGCGTTTAATATGAGATCTGAACACTAAGCGTTTCTCTGTTAAGGCCTTCAGAATCGGCACTCTCCTCATAAATTCCAGAATGCTTCTGAATTCTGACAACATCGGATTTTGTTCCTCATCCAAATTAGAGCACACATTATGAATAGGATTGAACAACACTGAAGTCGGCTGTAAAAACATAAACATAAAACACAATTAGATACAATTATGACAAATTCCAGCATATAGACATCAAAACATACAAACTTTTGTAAAAAAAATCATTTCAAACGGGCACTAGTAGGAAAACAAACAGCTCTCAAACAAATAACTCTCAAACGATCACCTTTCAAACGAGCTACTCTCCAACTAATCATTCTCAAACGAGCAGCATTCAAACGAACTACTCTCAAACGGGTATCCCTCAAACGGATCACTTTCAAACGGGTATCCCTCAAACGGTCACTATTCTGTCGTTTGAAATACTGTTCAAACCCTAAACAATCTCTAAGATCAAATCAAACAAATTCAAGGTAAGGATCTGTTTTCCGTTTAAATCCGAGTACACTGATATAAATTTCAACTGTTAAAACCCTCTAAAAAAATCCTAAATCTACGTTTAAAAATCCTGCAAATTTAGTAAACATTCAATCAACATGAATCTCAACAATCAAACTCACAATCAATGAACGATGATCAAATCCGACACTACCCTATTGATTAGATGACATTTTGACACAAAGATAAGCCCTAGATCTATGATATGAGTAACAGTACATCGCCGACTTTGAAATTAAGTAAAATAAGATAAAAATTGTTCAGAATCTTACCTTCACCATGTTTTGAGTTGAACTAGCCAACTAAAAACACAAGATCCTGGTGAAATTTGGGCAGAATAACGACTGAAATCGGATGCTTTGGGTGATCGTTTGAAAACGCTCTGAAAGTTTGAACTGAACGAAGAGATAATGATCTCTTCAAACGGAACCATGAGCTATTTAAAGCTTTGTCCCTTCCGTTTGAAATTTTCAAACGGTCACACCTTTTCAAACTTTATGGACAAGTTTCAAACGGTCACACATTTTCAAACTTTATGGACAAGTTTCAAACGGTCATGTATTTAATATTTCAAAAATTTTCATTTTTTTGCAGTTTTCTGATTAAACACTGTCACACCCAGCTGACCAAGTCCAAGTCAATGACCTTGGTCAACTGTTTGACCCACCAAGTCCAAATTAATGGCCTTGGATGATCAGATTTAAGAAGTTTGCTGTCGTTTCTTTCTGAAAACAGTTCAAATGAATGAACTTTTGAATATTTCAAACTTTCACACACATTTTAACTTTCAAACAATATACCAATCACTGTATAGCAATCTCCAGTTTACCCATCCCTCATCAAACACTGACATGTTCTGTACATAGGCTTTGATCTTCCAATTCCCAACATCGGTTGTCGAAAAAATAAGATGAGAAAAGAAAATCTTTTTGGATTTTAACTGGATAGACTGAAACTATGTACACACAATATTTTTGCGAGTGTGTTAGGGGATCATATCAGCTGCCGACCAGACACGAGCACCGTTAAGCTATTTATTTCATACTAAGCTTTTAAACAATTCGCGTAGATTGCTGATATACTGATCCACTTAAATTCTCACAAAATTTTCAATCTGTTCAGGATACGTGATTAGTGTTTTAGGACTTAAACATTTACATGTGTCCTACCTCAGTATATACTCCCGTATCCGGATCCCAGTATTCAGTCTTACAGGTGAGTATACCACAACTGATATCTGTTTAGGGGTAATTTCGAGGGCCGTGAGAGCTCAGGTCGATACTTCCGTATACGCAGAGAGATGACGGCTTCGACTTTTAGGTGTATCCTCTTTAGAGGATCTTTTGTTTTCAACAGCAGCGACTATCAATTTTATTGTTTCATCAGCATGCTGAGGGCGAGCTTATATTTCAAAGGTTTTTCAGAAAGTATTATCCGGGGACTAGGTCAGTATTTCCATACAGCAGAAGTCCCGGAATAATACCCCAGATATCACTGAGCATAAAGACCTAGTATCTCAGAATACGGGACCTTTCAAACAGGATTTCAGGGGTTACCTATATATCCTGGAGGTGTTCCCCACGTAAACGCAAGTGAATTTTATGTTTAAATCCCAAACTGATCTACTAATTTTGCAAAAACCTATCAGCACATCTTTTGCGAGACTGCTTAAATGCATTTTAAACACTACAAATCTTTAGCGTACTGTGTCCGTCTAGCTGATGTACTATCATTTCCCCTATTCTACACAACTCTTTTTGAAATTTTTCTAATGTTTTTGGATTTTATGGTTTTCTATTATTTTTGTATTGTTTGATTTTATCATGTTTTTGTATTTTTCTGCAAATATCTCCCCCTAAAACTAAAACATATTTTTGTGTTTTTGTTTTTATCGAAAAGTAGAAAATACAACTGTACAAAAGAAATTTGACAACACAACACAAGTTCATGTCAGATCGCCGCCCAACTCAGCTTCACATTCGATTACCCTCCCAGATTGCAGATTCTTCATCCCGTTTAATCTCAAAAGATAATAAAATCTCTTTTTGTCGAATGGTTTAGTGTAAAAATCCGCTTTCTGATCATCGGTGTTAACGTGTTCAATCCGAATTAACTTTTTCTCGTGACAATCACGGATAAAGTGATGACGGATTTCAATGTGTTTAGTTTTCAAAGGATCTGCGAGCAACAGCTAGAAGCTGAGACATACTCAGCCTCACATGTGGAGAGCGCTACTGCAGTTTGTTTCTTGCACTGCCAAGTGACAAGCCGAGTTCCGAAGAACTGGCACCCAGCAGTGGTGGACTTAGCATTCTGTTTACAGCTACCAAAATTAGAATCAGCGAAACCAGACAAAGTAAAGTCACCCGATCGAGGGTACCACAAGCCAATGCTTGGGCAACCCTTCAAATACCGTAAAATACGTTTCACTATAGTCAGGTGTGACTGCTTCAGATTCGACTGATATCTGGCGCAGAGACACGTCGGGTACATGATGTCTGGACGGGAAGCCGTGAGATACATCAACGATCCGATGATTGATCGGTATAATGTCTCGTCCATCTTCACACCTTGCTCGTCGGGACAAATTCCATGATTCTGTGCGAGGGGGGTGGATGCAGGACTGCAATATGTCATGTCGAACTTATCGAGCACGTCCTTTACATACTTTGACTAGTGAATGAAGATTCCGTCGGGCATTTGTTCGACCTGCAGCCCGAGGAAGAACTTCATCTCCCCCATTGAGCTCATTTCGAACTTCTTCTTCATTACCTTCTCAAACTCTTTGCAAAGATCGTCGTTGGTGGATCCAAAAATGATATCGTCCACATAAATCTGCACGATCAACAAGTGGCCTGCTTCTTCTTTGGTGAACAAAGAGCTGTCTACTGTGCCTCTTGTGAACCCATTGTCCAGCAAGTATGTCGAAAGCGTCTCGTACCAGGCTCTCGGGGCCTGGTGCAGTCCATATAGCGCTTTATCCAGTAGATACACTTTGTTTCTGTGTAGTGGGTCTGTGAACCCCGGTGGTTGCCCCACGTACACTTCTTCTCTGATTGTGCCGTACAGGAAAGCAGATTTGACATAAAGTTGATAGACTTTAAAATCTTTCCAAGATGCAAAGGCTAGAAAAATACGAATTGCTTCAAGCCTTGCAACTGGTGCGTAAACTTCATCGTAATCTATTCCTTCCTGTTGGCTGAAGCCTTGAACCACAAGTCGTGCCTTGTTTCTCACCACGACACCTCTGTCATCACGCTTACACTTAAAGACCCATTTCGTCTTGATTAACTTCTGATTCTTTGGTAGATCAACAAGTCTCCAGACACCCAGCTTTTCGAACTGTTGCAGCTCCTCCTGCATTGCATTCACCCAACTATCTTCGGTCAATGCTTCTTTGTAAGTTCTTGGTTCTATCTGCGAAATGAAACATTTAAGTGAGACTTCTTTCTGCATATCAGCAATAGAAGAGTAAAAACAAGTAAAAGCTTGGTCTATTTGACGTCGGGTCTTGACACCACTTTGTAGGTCACTAATGATCTGTTCTGAAGGGTGGTAAGACAACGTCCGTGGCATAACCGTGTCAGGCACATCTACTTCCGATTCCAAATTCGAAATGTCGAGATCAACGATTTGATCCACAGCATCCTCCAAAGTATCATTTGGCTCCTCGTCAAAGGTGGGAGCGGGTTCCTCCTCTGAGTCGTCAGAAACGTCAAATGACAGAGCTGGTTCCTCTGGTGGTTCATGAGTAGTTCCACTTGGCCCTGTTTCATTCTCGTGAGTACCAACGGTGGGTCGAGAAACTTCTAGCGGACTAGACACAGGCTCTTGTGAAGTATATAGCTGATACTGGTACAGAAAAGCTAGTTCCTCATCACTCGGCTCGACAGGCAGTTGAAACGACTCCCAGAGTTTGTCGTAATCGAATAGGAATCTTTGTCCGGGAAGTTGTGGCGATGGAGTGTGCTTCTGACAATCCATGTGTTGGACTTGAATCACCTTCCCCAGACATGGTACGAACACCCTCTTCAGCGGGCTTGCGTAACCTACAAAGAAACCCTCATTAGCTTTTGCTCCAAATTTACCATTTTCGTCTATAAACGTGCAAGGTGAACCAAACGGTTCTAAAAACTCAAGATTTGGCTTGTAACGGTGCAGCAGCTCAAAGCAAGTCTTCTTGTATTTCTTGACAGTGAGAACTCTATTCAAGGTGTAACAGGCTGCTGAAACTGCTTCACTCCAGAAGTAGATTGGAAGCTTGGAATCGGCTAACATCGTACGGGCTGTCTCGATCAGGGTCCGGTTCTTTCGTTCAGCTACGCCGTTTTGCTGTGGTGTGTATGGTGCACTGAATTCATGAAGAATTCCCTTCTCGTTGCAGAACTCGTACATTTTGTTGTTCTTGAATTCCGTTCCGTTGTCGCTCCGAATCCTCCGGATTGGCAGTTTGTACACCGTTTCCATCTTCTTAAAAAGCATCATCAATGACTCGAATGTTTGATCTTTTCGTTCTAAGCACACAACCCACGAAAACCTCGTAAAGTCATCTGTCACCACCAAACAATATAAATCCCCGCTAACGCTCTTGACGTTGACAGGCCCGAAGAGATCCATGTGCAATCTCTCAAGAGGTAACCTGATAGAGTTGAGCATCTTCGGTGGATGTGACTTCCGAGTCTGCTTTCCCTTTTTACAAGCAATACAATCATCAGTTAAATGAAAGTTTTTTACATTAACACCATCAACTAAATCGTTATGCACCAAAAAATTAATTTTTCGCACGTGAATGTGACCCATTTTCCTGTGCCACATTACAGACTCCTTTTCAGTAGCTTTAGACTTGGTGACAAAACACTGTTTTTGATGAGTTGTTGGCGTTGCGACACTCATGTCCAAAATATAAAGATCATTTACCCGCGGAGCGCGCAACAACACCAACTCATCAGGGATTTTAAACCCTGGTTTCAACACTAAACATTCAGATTTAGTAAAATGCACACTAAAATCTTTATCACAAATCTTTGATATACTCAGTAAGTTGTTTTGCAGCTCGACTATATAATTCACTTTGTCAAATGAGATCACTCCATTTGTAAGCGTTCCTTGACCGACAATTCTTCCTCCTTGATTCCCTGCGAACCCAACATAGCTTCCATTGATTGACTTAACATCATGCAGAAGAGCTTAAGACCCAGTCATATGACGTGAAGCTCCACTATTCATGATCCATCTTGATAGAATTGACTTGGGCAGCCCCTGCAACCAACAAAAACAATTTACTCAAACAATGAGGCCCATGATTTCTTTTCTTCCGACACACTCCGGAAAACAACATCACACTTTTCATTTCTTTTTGGAAAATCAAATGTAACATTTGAAACCTCTTTTTTAACAATTATTTTAACTTTGCTAGTTATTGGAGGGAAATCATCAAGAAACTTATCAACTTCATCTTCAAAATCAACCACATTATCTTTAAAAAGATTTGAATCATTTTTCAAAGCGTTATCCATCTTCTTGATCTCAACCGACGGTTTCGATTTCACGATCCACGACTGATTTTCAAAAATTTTCGTCTTGGGGTAAAACTTTGAAGTCTTGCTAGTCTTAGAGGATTCGCCAATCTTGAAAGTCGATTTCGGCTTATCCTCCGACTTCAACGATTCACCTCTTTTCAGAATACGGATCGGAGAAACCATTTCCTTTTTACCTTTTGAAACAACTGGTGATTTAGGTCGAGATTTTTGAACTATTCGTTTTTGAACATTTTGTTTTTCAACCTTTGGTTTCTCAACCATTTGTTTTTGAACTGGTTTTTCAACAATATGTTTCTTAAACACTTTTTGACACTGTTTTGCCATGTGTCCAATCTCATTGCAGCGATAGCACACTCTTTTATCATACTCGACAAAAGTAGTATTGACCGTTTCTTCTTTAAGCTTCTGTGCTGCATTGAAATCGTCCACAGCTTTTTGACTAAAAATATACTCCTTTTCAACCTCAGTACTTGGACCAGCAACAAAAACATCATTTATCTTTTCTTTTGGCGTAAACACTTGTTTAGCCGTTTTCTTTTCAAACCCAATTCCTTTGTTTTTAAGATGATTTTTCTTGTTTTGACCTTTACCAACCCCATCTTTCTTTTCCAAACTTGTGGGACAGGAAGTACCAAACGATTTTTTCAGTTTCGAAAAGAATTCATTGTTATTAATTTCGTTAACGTTCAATTCAACCAGTTTAAACACTTTCTCGACATTTTCGATCTTGACATTCTGAAGCGGGTACTCGACGTCGGAATAAAGTTTGTCAGTTCCAACCATAGTGTATACCACCATGATCGGATCATCATTCGTACTTTTTTCCGATTTCGGCACATATCGATCTAAGAAATTTTCTTCGTCCTCAGAATCACTAACAGCCTTCTCAGAATGAGCCTTTTCAGATTTCTCACTTTCATCATCCAACACCTGATCAATAACATTTTTGATAACCTGAGATTCGTTATCAGTGTCAGATGCAGTGAAAGTGATATCAATGCTGTCAGGTAAATCACTCTCAATCGTTTTCAGCTAAGATTTAAAGCAGCTTCCACCCCATCTGGATATTTCTGAGTGTAGTGATTCCACATTGGGGGTGGAACGCTTTTGAAAACAGGTGTAGCATGTGGCTGTTGAGGGACGATTTGTTCCAAAACATAAGACGAAGCCACATAGCTCATTAACTTTTTATCAATCCTGTCATTCTCTATCTTGGCCAATTCAAGTTATTTTCTTAGTGACACAATTGTATCAAGATGATAATTGACTTCTCTTTGTTTATCAAACAGTGTAGCTTGTGCCAATTTAGTAGCTTTATCATTTTCGACGCTTTCTTTTTGAATCATCTTAATTGATCTGGCTAAGGTATCATAAGCTTCTTTTAATTGTTCAAGATCAAACTTAATCATATCTGTATGATGTTTCAATTCCCGATACTTAGTGTCCTTTTCAAGACACTCCACGCACGGTTGTAAACAACGTTGGCATGGCGTTTCGGAGATTGGAACAACTTTTTCATCAATCTTTTCATCACAATCAATTTTACCGACATGCTTTGACTTAGACACAGACTGTTTGACAGATTCGACCTCCTGAACTCCAGTTTCCTCTCTGTTAACCGACACCTTATCGACAGACTGTGACTCCTTGGGTTCTGAATCTACCTCTTTAAGCTTTCCCATTAGAGCTTTGTCTGCAATGTCTTTCAGAACTTCTTCAGTCATCTCTTTATACACGTCAATCACTTCTTCGACGGCTTCTTTCTTCTCCTCAAATCTAGGACAAAATCAGGTTCTTGGCTCCTCGAAATAACCTGCAAAAGAATCAAACACATTAGGAGGCATAACTGATTTCATAGTATAAACTAACTCCTCCTGTTGTGATTGATAGTAGTATACTTCAGCTGCTATCTCCTCAACATCTATAACATTTTCCGTAGGAATCTCCTCAACAACTTCAGAAACAACTTCATCAACAATCTCCGGTTCAGACACTACCTCTGAAATCTAAACAACCTCTGCCATCATGGCCTGATCATCTTTACCAGGGATATATTTATCCCAGCTAAAACCTGCAGCTACCTGTTCATCATCTTGGTTCACAATCAATGCCTTTTCAGGTTTGTTTTCTATCTGTGGCCTTTGAACAGTTTGCTGTTGGTTCGGTCGACGGTAGAATGCCTGTCGATAGTAATCATTGGTAAACGGGTTTTGGTGATTGTTGACTTCACGGTTTGGACACTCACGTTTAAAGTGACCGCGTTCTTTACACTTGAAACACGTTACTTTCGACTTATCAAATCCCAACTTCTGATCCGGACCTGATAAACTGTTTCTTCCCGTGATTTCCATAAACCTTTGAGCACGACGAACTAGGCTTGCCATTCCCCATTTAATGTCAATCAGTTCAAGCTCCTCGGGGTCTACTTGGTCATAGTCCTCCTTTGTCATGTCCGGATTTCCAATTTTCCACGCAACTAGACCTTCATATGCCTCGAGAACGGAAGCGAGTAGTGCAATATGTTGCTTCGCAGAAGTTTCCGTTATCTCGTTTCCATTTTTGATGTTCACTGCGATATTACACTGTACTCTAGAAACATACGCCTGATGATTAGATCCAGTAGAGCTTTGAGGCGAAGACTGTTCCTGAACTTTGACATTCGTCTCAAAATTCGCGAAAGGTGTAGAACTGCTTGATTGATGAGAACTTGATGCAGCATTTGAAGTGTTATTAGCACTGAATCCTGTATGTATCTTTGGACTTTGAAGATTTGCAACTGAAGGACTGCCTTTGTAGTATAAAGATACGTCTTGTTGCATGCTACCAGAATTCATCTTCTTTATCTTCAACAACTCAAGCTCGTGAGCTTCGATCTTTTCAATAAATGCACTCAGATTGAGATTCACAAAATCAGAACTGTTTTTCAGCATCATAAGATAAGTTCCCCACTCGTCATATGGAAGTGCATCACAAAGTTTATCAATCCATTCGTCATTTGTTTTTTCAATTTCTAATCTTTTCATTTCAACTACAAGGTGACAATATCTTTCGATTAACTGTCTCGTTGACTCTCCTTTGATCCCAGTAAAAATATCAAACTCTTTCTTGATAAGCGCCTTTTTGCTCTTGATCATAGAAGCACTTCCTTTAAACTTCAGTTCTAGCGCTTGCCAGATTGACTGAGAACTTTCGTCATGTTGTAACAATACGAGGATGTCTTCTTTAATGGCTTGCTGCAAGATGCTCACCATTTTCTTTTCAGCTTTAAAATATGTCTGTTCAATATCTGTAAGACTTCCAATATGTTTCACCATCCTGAGTCCATCAACTGGAGGTACGTATTTCTTTTCGATCTTCATCCAACACTCGAAATGGTTGGCCTGAACCCAGTTTTTAAACCTTCCGGACCATCCAGAATATTCATCTAAGCTCATCAGTTTGGGTGGCTTTTGCATTGTTCCCAATTCATTTTCCACATTGACATTCTGTACGATACTCGCTGGACATTGGATAGCCGCACCACTTCCCGCAAACATGTTGAAAAAATCTTGGTGTTCCATTTCAAACGAAATACTCCCTCAAACGAAAGGTATAACTTTTAAACGAGATAGTCACCTTCAAACGATAGATTCAAATGGTCATACCACACTTTCAAACGGAAGGTGTGGTTCTTCAAACGGTCTAACTGCTTCAAACTATAGGTTCAAACGGACCCAAATTTCAAACGATGGGATAGGTTTTTCAAACGGAATGCTAATGTTCAAACGGAATGAACACTAATTTCAAACGATGGAACAGACTTTCAAACGATAGAACAGACTTTCAAACGATAGAACAGACTTTCAAACGGACTCCAAGTATTCGTTCAAACAAAAGGTAGTTTTTAGTCCATTTTTATCACTTTCAGGTTGAAGCTTGATCTGATATTCTCAAGGCTTTGTAAGCACACAATTTTACACACACTGTCCAAAATTTAGTCCAATTTGTCTGGCCAAAAGTCCTGTAGTCCAATTCTGTACAGAAACACCAACTGATTCAAGTGTATTTACTCACAACTGGCTCTGATACCAATTGTAGGATCGATATGACCACTCAAATGAGTCAATTTGAGTAATACACACTATTTGAGTGGCGGAAACACTCAAACAGAGTAGAATCAGATAGAACAGAGTAGAATCAGATAGAAAAGTGTAGAAGACTGATGCAGATACTTTAATTTCTTGCTTCTCATTCAATTTCACGTGAAAATCTGGCAGAGTATCAGTACACCATAGACCGGACCGTTTCAAATGAGAAGCACACTTGCCTATTTATAGGCATCTACCTTCCGTTAGAAGTTAACACATGACACTTCAAACGGTCACCTATCTAACCCTTCCGTTTGAAAGTGATAAAACACATTTCAAACGGAACCCTTATAAAAACATCAAAGCTATACATTTCAGACCCCTAAACTATACAAACTTGACATATTTAGACCCTAGACTTAAGACATAGGCTTTAGACATAATGCACTAACAGATATGCTGCCCTTGGTTTCGAGGCTGGCTTCATCGAAGAGGTGTAATAGTTCTTTGCCTCCTGTTGATCACTTTCTATTTTCACCACTCCCCATAGGGTTGGTAGATTCACACATTGAAGATATGTCGAAGGAACAACTTTCATATCGTGTATCCAGGGCCTGCCAAGGATCACATTGCAACAAGATAAACAGTCGATAACATAGAATTTCTGAACAGAGTTTACCCCCTCAATGTAGATTGGGAGTTTGATGTCCCCCAGCGTGTTCTTTGTCTCTCTGCTGAATCCTTCAAGGACTGATGATCTCGGAAATATTTCTGACACCGGGATGTTCATCCTTTTGAGGACATCTAGTTGAATAACTTTCACGGAGCTCCCGCCATAAATAAGGACCCTGCAAACAAAGTGGTTAGATATAAATAAAGTAATGACTAAGCCATCATGATGAGGATCCTGGATATCAACACGGTCATCCTCATCAAAGGAATTAATTTTCTGTTGAGTCAGAGTGGAGGTTTGGATAGGCCTATTTCCATTTTCCAGCTTGGTCTCCTAGGCATGTCTCTTAGCTGCAGAGAATGAGGTTCCGCATATATCGGAGCCTCCGGAAATGAAGTTGATAATTTGAGCGTCTGCAGTGCAGGAGCTCTTTCTTGCACTTTTTAGGATCCCGGGTCCTTGATTTCTTCATTCCGAGCAGCTCTTTTAAGTGGACTTTGCTAAGGAGGTAACCTATCTCCTTTTTGAGTGCAATGCATTCATCAATAAGGTGGCCAAAATCTTCGTGGTATGCACACCACTTTGATTTATCCTTGAAGGATGTAGACTTTTCATTCTTCTTGTGCCATCTAGCCTTCTCACCTAGATTTTGCAAAGTAAGCATCAACTCACTATTATCAACAGAAAAACAATATTCAGATATATGAGGATATTCTTCCTCATCTTCTTCTTGTTCAACTGAATGAACATTCTGATTGTCATGCTTGGAGTATTGCTTGGATCGATTATTCTTGTAAAAGGATCCTTACTTCTCCTATTTAGATGATCCAGATAACTTGTCCTAGATCATTTTATCATCCTCTAGTCAGATGAATCTTAGAGCCCTGTTCCTTACTTCATCTAAGTTCCTGCAAGGTGTCATAACAAGATCTCATAGAAAGGAGAATCTTTTTACAATCCCATTTTAAATGCTTCTATAGCAGTGGCAATGTCTAAGTTTGGGATTTCTAAGGATTCTCTACCAAATTTAGTAACATAATCTCTTAGTGATTCATCACGGCCTTGGGTGATCCTATATAAAGCACTAGTTAACCTTTCAAAGGTTCTACTACAAGACAACTGGTTATTGAATAAGTTAACTAAGTGTGAAAATGAAGTTATAGAATAGGGAGGAAGACTTATCAGCCATTTTAGTGCTGATCTAGTAAGTGTGGATCCAAAGCCCTTGCATAAACAGGCTTCTTTCAATCTTTTAGGGATAGGTTGATCTCCATCCTTTCTCTATATTGAGCCACATGCTCTTTTAGATCAGTGGTACCGTCGTATAACTTCATATTGGGGGTTTGAAAACGCTTTGGTATCTCATCGTTGCATATGGGAGGTGCAAAGCAAGATATTCTATGATTTCCATCTGGAATCTCAGGAATGGGTTTGACCACTCCTGGGACACTTGATATCATGTCCTTGAGTTTTTACGACTCCCTGGCAATAGCTTGGTTGATTCCTGCATCCTACATGTAACCAAAGTTAGTATCAAAAGATGTATTAAAGTTATTACCTCTTGATTGGTTTGAAGTTGGTATCCCAGAAGTTTATCTAGGATAAGACATGTCCGGTGTAATAGTAGGTCCAGAAGAACTAATGGTTTGCATAGGGATGAAACCCCCTTCATGAATTTCAGAGCTTCTCCATGATTGTCTCCCTGAGAATCCTTGATCCTAAAAGACATTGGGTCCCAGGTAGGTCTGTACTGGAGGCCTGGATGTGTGATCCATGTGTCCTTGAACACTGGATGAGGATCCTTGATTGTTGAAGTAGGATCCTTGAACTGGAAACGTCTCCATTTATCCTTTCGAGCGGAGGAAGGATCCTTGAGGCTGGTTCGTCGTCGCTGATCCATGCTGATGGATTGTGGAGCCTTGAGGAAGGCTCATTGCCAGTGATCCATGCTGAAGGATGGAGGATCCTTCAGGAAGGTTCATCGCCACTGATCCCTACTGTTGAAATGAGGATCCCTGAGGCTGTGTGGTGGACATCCTGGACTGTTGTGCCGCAGTTGCTGGAGTGACAAAGTCCAACATCCTTGGCATCAATGGAGAATGATCCTCTGTTGGCCTCTTTTGTTTCTTGATATCATCAATCTCACAAGGATCCTTTGGTTATTTTTGTCTTGCTATTCCATGTAACTCTTGATCTACGAAAACAAAACAGAAATATCACTGTAAGTATTAGTAGAAGAAGAACTAGTAGAAACTTTGGATCCTTGGAAGACTGATGATGTCTTCTTTTGAGCATTATCCACATTCTTCTGGTTTGGTGGTGGGATATGAGGTAATGATGCACTAGTTTGAGATGAGGTAACCGCCGGCATGGCACTTGAAGTGGATTTTCCCTAAGAACCCATGGAGTTAATGATAATGAACAGAAAAAGGCTTTTTTTTTTTTTTAAATTGAAGCACCACTTGCCCCATGGTGGGCCCCAAATTGTTTTGGTCAAAAGTCAAACTAAGGATAATGTAACGAAATCTGATTTTGTGAGGTAGTGTGGTTAAATGATAAACAAATATATGATCAAATATGAAATGTAGAGAATGATGAACATGACGATTTGTACGAGGAAAAGCCCTTAATCCCTGATAGATCTCCGGCACAAAAAAAACCATGGATAATGAAAACTATCACTATCAATTATATTGCATGAAATGAATTACAACTTCGGATGATATTGAGCTCGTTACAACTGAGTTCTAATGTAAGTGTTCGAGAGTAGTTTTCGAAAGTAGAAAAAATGTGCAAGTGAGTGTCTAGTCAAGCTCAATATCCCCTCATATATTTTCTAAATTAGCTAGTAACTAACTAAGCGAAAATGAAGGAAGCTCCCACGTTCAGCCATAACGGCTATGTGCGTTCAACTCGTGCGAAATAAAGAGCATATTCCCCAAAATTCCAGCATTGACTAAGTCCAATTCGTTATACACCTGCGAATACAAGTTTTAAACAAGGATACAATTGTTAGTTAATATAAACAATAAATAAAGATCCGTGATCCTCAGATTTCCTGCACCATTTGTTAAGGATCAGTAATCCGGAAAAATCTAAGGATATGTGTTCCATCGTTAAGAAAATTAACCACTAACAATTCCAGGAGCTAAAAAGGTACTTATCTCCAGCTCAATTGCTAATGAAGCTAGAGAAGGGAGAGCCATTGTCACTACACTTGCCAGTATCCCGACATGCTGTAAGTGCTATCTTAGTCAAGGATCATGAAGGTCAGCAAAATCTTATATACTATGTAAGTAAAAATCTACTTGATCTCGAAACCAGGTACTCTCACCTTGAAAAACTTATTTTAGCATTATTATGGCATCTACTAAATTAAGACAATATTTTCAACTCATATGATACAAGTTAAAACTAACTATCCGATAAAATATCTTCTTAGGAAGCTGAAATGTCAGGTAGAATGGCCAAATGGTCAGTAAAATTAAGTGCATATGAAATAGTTTATAGTCCTAGGACAATGATAAAATCGCAAGCTCTAGACAACTTTGTGGCTGATTTCTATAAGGATCTTGAACTAGAAGCTAACTTAGAAGTTCAGCAATTAAAAGAAAATAAAGAAAATTAGATTCTATTTACTAATGGTGCATCAAATATAAGAGGCACGAGATTAGGGATCCTACCGAAATCGCCACAAGGAACGTATTACCCCAATCTATTAGTTGTGATTTCCAAGCTACTAATAATGGAGCAGAGTATGAAGCTCTAATTGCAGGTTTACAACTGCCTTAAGACATGAAGATCAGGTATCTTCAAGTATATGTAGATTCGTTATTAATTGCTAACCATTTCAATGGATCTTATGCAATGAAGAGTGAAAATTTAGCTCAATACCTTGAAATTGTTAAGAATTTATCTATGCAATTCGAAATGTTTAGTATTACGTAGGTACCGAGGGAAGAAAACGCTGTAGCAGATGCTTCGACAAACTTAGCCTCAACTCTAAAAATGCGAGGAGTAAAGATACCCATCCTACACATTCTAAAGCCAGCAATCAAGGATGTAATGCAGGAGAATAATGAAGGGGCTAATGCAGAAACTCGGGATCCTGACGAAGACTCAGGATCCTAAAATCAGAATCAAGAACCTGTATCGACCCAAGGACCCTGGATCTCTCCTATTAAGCAATTTATACAAGACAGAGAGATCCCCTAGGATGAGAAAAATCATAGAGCCTTTCATATGAAGGTATCTCACTTTATAATTTTACATGATATATTGTATAGAAAATCTCTTACATATCCATACTTGAGATGTTTGGAAGAAGCAGAGATACAAGAAGTATTGAAAGACATACATTAAGGAGATTGTGGCAACCATACGGGGGGCAGAGCATTGTTCTCAATGATCCTGAGGACAGGACACCACTAGCCAACTATGAAGAAGGACGTTATGTTGTGTCCTCCGAAATGTGATGCATGTTAAAGCCATAACAACATCCTCCACCGACCTGCTGAGCTAATGTATCCAATTATTTCACCATGGCCATTTATGAAGTGGGGAATGGATATTGTTGGCAAGCTTTCAAAGGCACCAGGAGGGAAAGTATTCATGCTGGCGATGACTAATTATTTTTCTAAGTGGATAAAAGAAGAAGCATTCGTCCAAGTTAGGGAGAAAGAAGTGATATCCTTCATCAAGTGTAATATTCTAACTAGATTTGGGATCCTGGCAGAAAATCATATGCAGCAACAGATCTCAATTCATTGGGAAGAGAAAATGAACTTCTGTGATGATTGGGGAATCAAAATGATAACTTCAATACCGTTGCACCCTCAAGCCAGTGGTCAGGGAGAATCAAGCAACAAGATCATCATCAACAACCTTAAGAAAATGTTAGGAACAAATTAAGCAAAATGGGCAGAAGAGCTACCATTTTTCCTTTGGGGAGATAGAACAACGACAAAAAATGCCACAGGCCATGCCCTATTCTGTTTAATCTTTGGAATAGAGGTCGTGATCCCAATAGAGATGGTGATTCCCACTGCAAGATCCAACCTTCAAACCAAAGAGACCAATGATCAAGCTCTAGTTGAGGATCTTGACACTGCTGATGAACTCAGGGATCTTGCCAAGCTGAGTATCGCTGCATATTAATAGAAGATAGCAAGACCCTGCAACAAGAATATTTAAATTCGAAGATTCCAAGTTGGGGATATGGTGGTTAAAAAGGCGTTACAGAACATCACCAATCCCAGCGATGGGAAGTTCACTCCAAAATAGGAAGGACTATACCTCACAGATTCAGAAGCTGGGAACGGTGTCTACTGGCTAGCTACGATGGAAGGAGAAGTCCTACCAAGATCTTGGAATGCAATTCACCTGAAAGCTTACTTCATGTGATTTGGAGGTTAGGATCCAGGCCCGGTATGTAAAGGATCCTTAGTTTATGCGATCTCTAGTATTTTTTCTAACTTAATTCATTTTTAAATTTTATTTTTTGTATTATTATTATTATTATTATTGTTATTATTATTATTATTATTATTATTATTATTATTATTATTATTATTATTATTATTATTATTATTATTATTATTATTATTATTCCATATCAGGTTTGCTGACTTAAGCATCGGAGTGGTGTTAGCCAAGCTAACACCCACCCTCACTAAGGTTTTAAGTGTTTTGCAGATGGATATCCTGTAGGATCCTCAGTCAAAGTTAGAGATTGACCATCTCTTCCACGATTAAGGTATTTAATCCCTTAAAAGGTTTGAAGTGCCTTTCAGCCTTTCTTATGAGATTGGGTTTAAACACCCCGCCAGGAGCGCAGATATCCAGATATAGTTCAAGGTAGTGGGACCAATTCATGTAACAGTGGTTGACAATTTCGGTACTACTGGTTATATGTCGGACCTTACGTTTTTTTATCAATGGAGTAACACAGATGTGTTACACATCGGGCTTATCCCAAGGTTATATCATTTTCATGCTCTCTTAAATTGGCTTGTCCCAAGTTTGGTTTAACCCAGGTTCATGGCATTTTCATGCTATCACAAGATTATAGCATTTTCATGCTATCTTAAGTGTATAACATCTACTTGCTATCCTAGTTTTGGATTATCCCAAGTTATCATTATGATGTTGTCTCCAGGATATTTATTAAGTTAAAGAAGCTCCCAAGAATTCCAAAGAGAATATTAGGAAGGATCCTAGATTTGATTGACGATCCCATAGGATCATGACATCATAAGGATCTTGAGAGATTACATAAGGGACAATGCACAAGACGGAGGGAATCAGGTGTATTCCAAACTCCCGATTATTTTCCTAAGTTTATCTTTTATATGGCTATCCAATTTTTGGATAAAATGGACTAAGTCATGGTAATAAGTTATAGCAAATACAAAGTTTTGTAAAATTTGAATGTTCAAAAACATATTTTAAATTACTTAAAAATTGATAAGGATCTTAAAACGAGTTTGTAAACCTAAGGATCCTGATTCAAAACAGCAAAACATAAAAATAAATAAACCATGGCATATAATAAAAAGCTATACTATTATTATTTCTAGAAATAAAGAGGATGATTAGGCTTCATCCCCAAACAGGGATCTCTCTGTTGGAACTTTTGAGATCGTTCATACTTGTACTGGATTAGTTTTATAGTTGCTTGTAGCTAATTTACTAGTATAGGGGCTTATTTTGTAATTTCATGAAACTAGAAATCCAGACTTGGTGTAGTTAAGATTCCAGCAAATTTATAAATTTGCTGGTGAGTCAGGCACTATATATAGCCCAAGCATTGTAACATTTGCCAAGCTTTTAGCTTTGGTGAATGAAGTGTTGTTTACATTAAATCTTTGATATTGTGCTTAACTCTGTATTCCAAGGTGCTTTATTGATCTATATACTTGTTTGGATTCAATACAACACTTGTTGTATTCATCAATCCATTAGCTTCATCTTCATTCTTGATTGTTCTTAACTTTTTCATAGTTCAAACACTTAATCAATAGGTGTTTTGGACTAAAACAACCAACCACTGTGATCCGGATTGATATTGGGATCTACAATTTGGTATCAGAGCCTTTGTGCTCTTAGTTGTTGTGTTCTTGTTGAGATTTTTCAAAGTTTTGAAGGTTTTTCAAAGTTTCAAGGTTTTCAAATTTTTGGACTTAAAATAGATTGATTTGGTGTGTTTAATCGAAAAGTTGTTGTTAATATATGATTAGGGAGTCATTTTGGACATTTTGATGCACCAAAACATGGTTTTTGAGCTATTTTTGAGTGATTAGAGGGTTTTAGTTCGTGTTAAACCCTCTGTCCAGCGAAATTAACTTTAATACAGCGAACAATTTTTGAAGACAGCGAAATTAATTTTGAATACAGCGACAATATTTTTGAACATAGCGAACAATTTTCGAAGAACATCGCATGATCATTAATTTCGACGATCATAACTCGAGCGAAATTATTGATTATCGGCGAAATAGTGTCAAATGACCCTGTAGCGAAATTATCGAAGGCGACTTCGAGAACTGTGATATAGAACCACAACGTTCTTATCACGGTATTCGGCGAAATAAGCCAAACTAACGTGTGTGCTACTTGTATCAGCGGAATTGGCTTGTTCGCTCGTGCAAGACGTCTCCGTGTACCGGCGAAGATAGGAGACCAGCGAAGACTTTCAGCGAAATAGGTCTTGTTTCTCTGATTTCCAGAGAAATTACATCTCTTACCGGCGAAGGTGCTCTCCAGTAGATCTATTAGCGAATTTAGCCTCTGATCAGCTTTCTTTTGTCAAAATCAAGCCAAGATGTCGTTGAATCAGCTAAGTCCAATTGCTCAAGCTGAACTTGAGACCGGAACCACTACTAGGCCACCAAAGTTGAAAGGGGCTGAAGACTTCAGTACTTGGAAGACTCGTATTCAGTCGTTCTTCGAGTACACGGACTACAATCTGTGGTTCTCAGTCACCGCTGGACCCCACATTCCAACGGTGGTTCGGGGAGATGCGGTAGTTGCTAACAATGATGCCACAACCTTCACTGGCGAAGACAAGGCACTAATCCAACGCGATCGCCGTGCACATGCTGCCTTAACCATGGCACTGTCAACTGATGACTGCAACATGTTTGAAGAACACCGAACTACAAATGCACTCTGGAATGCATTGATTGAGTATTATGAGGGAAATGAAGAGCTAATTGAAAGCAAGAGGGACATGGTGCAGAAGCAATATGACATGTTCTATGGAGTTCGTGGAGAAAGTCTTTCCGATCACATCAGTCACTTTCTGAATATGATGACCAAAATGAAGAAGGCGGGAAATCCTGTCACAAACCGTGCTGCGATAAAGAAGCTGCTGGATTCACTCCCTAAGGAATGGAGTCTGCAATGCATGATGATCAAGAAGGATTTCTTCAGTAATCCAAATCCTGTCACTCTGTCCAACTTAATTAACACTCTAAGAGCTTTTGAAATGGATGTTAACAAACGAGAGATGAACACTGCTGGCTACCCACCAAAGACTAATCAAACTTCTGCTGGATTGAAGAATGTGGCATTCCTTGCTTCAGGTGGCATCAGTCCACAAGCCTCTGACTTAGTCTACGCTAACGCTTCCGCAAGCGCATCGAAAGCTCCACAACCTAGTGAGAAGACTTTCACGGTTGGTGATACACAAGCGTTGAAGGTGTCTACTGAAAACGTGGCACTTTTTAACATGTTTCTGAGCAGCTATGAAGCTTTAATGTCTGGAGAACTGAAGAAGGAGATGTTCACTGCTGAAGACATGTATCAGGTTGATCCAGATGACATGGAGGAAATGGATCTGAAATGGCAGATGGCCATGATCACTTTAAGGTTAAAGAAATTTCAAGACAAAACCGGAAAGCGTTTGGGTCTTGGAAAGGCTGGTTTTGACAAATCCAAACTGAGATGCTACAACTGTAAGAATATGGGCCACTTCAAGCGTGACTGCCCCTTGTTGAAAGAAGGAAACATTGAATTAACTCCTGCTGTAAAACAAATCACTAACTAAGAAAACAAAAACAACGTGTCTCGTAGCACGCCAAAAGCCTTAGTCGTTGAAGATTATGATTGGAGTGAAGAAATTGCTGAAGCTAAGGAACAAGTCAACAAAGCTCTTATGGCAAAGATCTCAAGCGAGTCCTCATCAAAGCAGTTTGAGAAACCGACAGCTGGAATTCCAAAAGGAGACAACATTGCTGACAAGGGTCTGAAAAGCATTCTCACCTCCACAGAGCCTGAGAAAGAAAAGAAGCCTGAAGAAGCAGAGGAGCATGTTTCTAAGGAGGCATCTGATCATAAGAAAGGCAAAGAAAAAGTCTCAGCAACAGCAATGAAAACAGAATCTTCAAAAGAAAAAGCTGACAAAGACTTGGTGAATAGTATTCCACATAGCGTTAAAGTAAAGTTATGCACACCAGCATGCATTGATGTCGTGGCACATTACAAGTCTCTAAATCTAGAATTTGAGAGACAAAAATACAAAGCTTTAAAATTTAACAAAGAGCTTAAACAGAACGAGGCCGCATATCAGAGAAAGTTGAATTCAACTTTAGCTGAAATGCAAACTCTAAAAGAATTTGTGTTTAGAAAAGATTTTATCATTAACGATCTCACAGATAGATTAGAAAAAGCTTTGAACGAAAAGAATAAATTACAAATTATAATAGATAAATGGAATGTTAGTCAAAAGGCCTTTACTGACATCAAAAACTGCCAACGACCAACGTATGTGAAAGACGGGATTGGGTATAAGGACAGGCAAGGAAATGAAAGAAAACTCTTCATTCCACCGCATAGCAAAAACTATGTGCCTATGCCAACTCCTCATCCCGAAAATGATCTCGTCGATGAAAAGGCCTCTGTAGAACAAAACGATTTTTATGAAAGTGAAACAACCGCTAACTTTTCTGAAAGTAATGCAGATCCAATTGTGTGTAAAGAAGATGTGTGCGATGAGGATGGAGACTGCGGCGGTTCAAAAATAGGAATAGGTTATTCAGGCGACAGTTATTCCACTGTTAACTGGTTTGCCTGGAACTGTTCTAAGAAAAACAATATTCGGGATGAATGTAATAATTTAATTAGGTTGGATGACTGTATTGGCCGTGTGCCTAAATTTAAATCTTCGGATGACTGTAAGGGCCATGTGCCTACATTTGAGACCCGTGATCGTGAACATTTTGTGTCTAAATGTCGTGATTTAAATTTTGCATTTTGTGATGATAAAATTATTTGTGAATCTCCTGTATTTGTGCCAAAATTGAAAAAGAATAGCTTTGGAAAATTCCTCACAGAGGAAATTCCAGAATTTATTCCATCTCGAACAGGTATGACAGATTCAGGAAAGAATGTCACTGAAGATCACTGCAAAGGAGACTCAAGCATCACTGCCTCAGAAGATGAGCAAAAATCAGAAACCTCAAGTGAAGACCGAACAACAGATGGTGAAAGCCTTGAATTCTCAAGTGAAGAAACCCCGAAAACCTCAAGTGAAGATCAAACTACAAATAATGAAAGCTCCGAATGTTCAAGTGTTAAAACAATCGAAGACCAAGACTCAGAAAGTTCAAGCGAAGATCAAAGCTGCAATGATTCAAGTTACGAAGCAAGTGAAGAGCAAAGCTCAAGCGAATACCAGACATCTGAAAGTTCATCCGACTCCGACAGTGATGAAGAATGCTCAGAAGATGAAGGCAGAGTGGACAAGAAAGTGAAGAAAGAAGAAAGCTCAAGACTCTCATCACATACATCATCTTCTAACACCAAAAGACCCAGACGTAAAAGATGTTTTCGCTGTGGTCATTTTGGACATACAGCGAAACACTGTAAAAACAAGAAGTTTTCTAAACCAGAATATGATTTTGTCACAAATTTCACATATCAGCTTAATTATCTTAAGAAGTCTGTTAAAAACCTGGTTGATTCAACAACCTATTTTTGGAAACAAAAAGAGGACAACGTGGGTCAAAACCACGATAGATTCAACATGAAGCAAATCTGGGTTCCCAAATCAAACTAATTTGTGTATATTCTTGTATTTCATAATAAACTCCAGAAATGGCTCCGTATGCTCATGGAGTACATCTGGCATGTCGACAGCGGATGTTCAAGACACATGACAGGATTGAAGGAACTTCTAAATAAGTTTCGCTTTATCGATGGTGATTTCATGTCTTTCGCTGGAGACGAGAAGGGAGGGAAGATCGTTGGAATAGGAGATGTGGTGTCTGAAGCCCTCACGTTGGAAAATGTCAACTATGTTCCAGAACTGTGTTACAATCTCATGAGTGTATCACAAGTCTGTGATAAAGGGATATCGGTGCTTTTCAACGACATGGAATGCTTGTTTCTCAAGCCTGGATATGTTGTTCCTGCAGAAATGATAATGCTCACTGCTCCAAGACAAAACAACACATACGTGCTGAACATGAAAAATGCCAAGACAAATGACAACTTGACCTGTTTGATCTCAAAGGCTTCGGAATCGAAGTCACTACTTTGGCACAGGCGATTGGGGCATGTAAATTTCAAAAATATGAATAAACTTTCTAAATTAAACCTAGTGAGAGGACTTCTGATAAAAGAATTTCCTTTCTCTGAAAAATGTATAGCATGCGCCCAGGGAAAACAACACAAGAAATCGTACAAGTCCAAAGCAGTGAATACGATTACCGCACCTCTTCAGTTGATGCATATGGATCTTTTTGGTCCAATTAGTGTTAAAAGTCTTGCTAAAAGCTCTTACTATTTGGTGATTACAGATGATTTCTCTCGTTTTTCATGGGTCTATTTTCTTGAAGCAAAGAGCGAGACAGCTGAAGTTCTCAAATCATTCATTCCGCTGATTGAAAACGTGACCAGATTGAAAGTGAAGTCGATCAGAATTGATAATGGTTCCGAGTTCAAAAATCAAACCTTCATATCCTTCTGTGCAGAAAGGGGAATTCATCTCCAATACAGTGCAGCCAGAACTCCTCAACAGAATGGAGTTGCTGAACGCAAGAACAGAATATTGATCGAAGCTGCAAGGACCATGCTAGTGGATTCAAAGCTTCCAATCATCTTTTGGGCAGAAGCAGTAAATACAGCATGCTACGTACTGAACAGGGTTCTCATTGTAAAACCACACGGAAAAACGGCTTATGAACTTCTCTTCAAAAGAAAGCCGTTCATTGACTTCTTCAGACCATTTGGATGTTCTTGCACTCTTCTAAACACCCAAGAAAATCTCATCAAGTTCGAAGCAGTGGGTGATATAAGCTACTTCATGGGATATTCATCCACACAGAATGCCTACAGAGTCTACAACAAAAGAATGAAGATGGTGATTGAATCATATTATGTTGATTTTCAAGAAGGAAACTATCCCAACACTAGTGTTGGATCGTGTCGTAACCCAAATGAGTCAATCAGAAGAGTTCTCGTCTGTTTCAGAGACGGAAACTAAGAAACAGGCTTGTAAAACAGCTGAATTCACTTTAATTTGCCTTATATATTGATATAAACCAGTTTACAATCAAACGACACTTCGGTACCGGAAACATGAATTGTTACAACTGATTTCGCATGAAGGGCTATATATAGGCGATTAATTCCGCGTGAAGCAAGCTACAAGCGGAATTAGATTCACACAGAATCTAATTCCGTGCGGAATTACCCAAGCAACCATTCAAACGGAATTAGCACCTTCCATGCGAAATTACATTAATCAACTATTTCTCGAACTACGTGCCCTGATCTAACATACAAAGAATAAGACTCGATACTAGACGAAGTTGATAGACGCATGCACCAACAGACTCCCCCTCGAATGTTGACGAGTCTTAAGTGTCGAGTCTTCAACGTCTTCAGTCTTTATCAGTCTTCGGGCTTCCAGAATCTCTTGACTGGCTCTTGCCTCACTCTAACTTTCTTTCACAAAACTCCTCCTCGGATGACTCTATATCTCTAGCAGACTCCCCCTCAAGTTGTATAGGGATCGTAGTCTGGCTTTTACAGGATCAGGATCGCAACCTGGCTCTATACACTCAAACTCAGAGTCCAGGCTATCCTGCACATACTCTACCCAACACATAAGTTTTATAAAATTTAAACTATAACCATTTCAGAAACCACATGTAGGTAACACATCAAGAATGATTTAACATTATTAGATGACCACCTGTAAGAAAAACTTTTCAAACAAACTCTTCCCAAACCTGTTCGTCATGTTTAGCACTCGGAATTTTGAAAATCAACTCTTCAATATCAGTTGTCGAAAATCTTTTTGGATTTTTTAAAATTTATGCTAAAACACATTGAAAATCTTTTTGGAATTTTGTTTTGAAAGAAATACAGTAACGAAATATTTACAAGCAATATTTTTATGAGTTTGTGTAAGAGGATCATATCAGTTTATGAGACAAATCACCAACACCGTTAAGCTTAAAACATTTTAACACAAAGTTCAACTGTTTTGAGATATGATATTAATGTTTTAATGACTTAAACTTATCTGCGTGTCCCACCTCTTGAATATACTCCCGTATCCAGATCCCAATATTCAGTCTTACAGGTGAGTATACCTAGATGATATCTGTTAAAGGGTTAAATGCGAAACCGTGAGAGCTCAAGTCAGAACTTCCGTTCAGCAGAGAGATGACGGCTCGATTTTGGTGTGTCCCCTTTAGAGGATCTTTTCTTCAACAGCACATGATTAGCATTTTTCAATGTTTCATCATTTTTTATGCTGAGGGCGGCGCTATATTTTAAGCAAGCAGAAAGTATTATACGGGGACTAGGCTATTGCTTCCTCAAAATCAGAAGTCCCAGGATAATACCCCAGATATCACTGAGTATAAAGACCTAGTATCTCAGAAAGAGGGACCTTTCAAACAAGATTTTGGGGGTTACCCATATATCCAAGAAATGTTCCCCACGAGATAAGCAAGTTTGAAATTTATGTTTATATCTTGAAAACAGTCTACTAAATGTGTAAAAACCTACTGGAAAGTCAGGATTTTAGTTAGGAAAAATGTTTATATCAGAACAAACCTCTGTACCACTTGTAGGAGAAATCACTTTTCGTGAATTTCTCAAGAAATGTGCCGATTCATGCTCCACACTTACCAACCTGGGAGCTCCGGCAAGTCAGGATTTTAGTTAGGAAAAACTTTCCCCCAAGCCTGACCAGCCTTGGGAGATTCAGGAACACATCTATCCCACCAACATTTTGATTTGTAAAATTCTTTAGCACCCTTTACTTTCCCATCAACCATCTTTCCAAAAATATGTTTAACTTTTCCATTAAACACCTTTTCAGCATCAAATTTCTTTTTACCAACAAAGAATTGATCTGAAATTTTAAACCTGCCTTTTGATTTCAGATTTTCTGCCTTTAATGGTGGAAAGTTTTCATCCTTCAACTCTAGAACGGAACTCACAACGTTTTTCTCAACAAATGACTCCTCTGATTTTATGGAATCAGATTCATTGTCAGAACTACTATCAGATTTAACAACCCATTTTTGCTTGTTCATATCACCTTTTCTTTTGTAAAACCGTTTTGAATTTTCACCTTTTTCAGAAATAGAATTTTCAAACAGTTTATCCTTTTTCAAAAATTGTTTTGTCTTATCAACAAATTTCCTTCTTGAATCACAGTTAGAAGAAACTCCCTGTTCTTTGTAGTTGGACTTGGGACAATTCCAAGCTATATGCCCAACTTCTTGGCATTTGAAACAGGTTCTTCTGTCAACTCTTTTAGCAAACTTTCTCACATTCTTCTTCACTTCAGCAAGAAACTCCTGGTTTGACTATTTCCAGAAAGGTTTCTTCTGTTCATCCTCTGAACTTCCACCTGTAACAAATTTTGTTTTTGGTTTAAGATTTTTCTCATTTTTATAATTTTCTGGAGAAATGAAACCAAGACCTTTCTTTTTGAAATTACTGGTATGGTTCGGTTTCTTTTGAAAACCATAACCACAACCGTAACCCATTTTCCTGTTAACTCTTTGTTGAATTCTTGAAGAAGTGTATTTGTTAGGTTTTTCATCAAGATTTAAATCTTTCATTTCAGAAATGTTAATTTCTGTTAATTTGAAAACCTGTTTGATCATTTCAGTTTTGACACTTCTTATTGGAAATTCCTCATCAGAATATAATTTGTCTGAATCATTCAAAGTGTAAGCTACTTTGATTGAACCATCATTCAAATTAGATTTTGATAACAACAATTCCTTATTGTAAACCCTTTTAACCGGTGAACTCGGACTCTTTTCTGACGAACTCGAACTTTCAGACTTAGACTCCGGTTTTGACTCTTCATCCATATCCAACACCTGATCGACCACTTTCTTTAATAATTCAGACTCATGATCAGTGTCAGGCGCTGTTAATGTGACATCAATATTGTCTGGTAATTCATCAATGATTTCAGACTTTAACTTGATGTTGAGAGCCTTATTTACACGTTCCTCATTTGGCTTTCTGGGAGAATAACTCTGATAGATCGGGGGCGGACATCTGTTATACTTGACATTATGTTTCTTACAAGTATCAGTATCTTCAGTCTTTTTCTCCTTGAATGCTTCAAGACCTGCAATAGTAGGATAAACACGATCAATCATATAATCACATGTTGTATAACTCAGCAGTAATCGTTTAATCCTTTCACTCTCTATCTTCTCAAGTTCCAACTCCTGCTTTAGCTTAGCATAATCTTCAATATACTCATTGATGATCTTCTGCTTCATCCTTAATGTTGAACTCATTTTTTCCATTGCATTTTCGATTTCTAAATTCGTCTTTTTCAGTCTATCAACTGTTTTGTTCAGAACATCGTATGACTCTTTCACATATTTTACATCAGACAGTAAATCTTCTTTCACCTTTTCTAATTCAGTAATCTTCTTATTTTTCTCTTCACAATGTTTGCAAAAATCTGAACACTTCACACATGGTTTTTCAACCTCAACCACTTTTTCAACTATCTTTTCAACCTCGACAGTCTTTTCAACTTCAACGAGTTTCTCAACTTCAACAATTTTTTCTATTTCGACGATTTTCTCCACTTCCACAACTTTTTCGACTTCAACTATTTTCTCCACCCCGTTGCTGATTCAATGTTTGCTTCTCCAGCTTCTGTCTTCGCCTTTTCATCAGCTAGCATTTTTGCTGCTTCCAGCTCTCTCCTCAATCTAGCAATCTTCTTCTGATTCAACATCTCAACTTTATCTGCAAAAAAGAAATTAAAACTGTCAGGATCTATGCCTTTTCTTGCATTGTTAAGATGTTCTTCCTCATCATCAGGATCAACATCACTTCTTAGATCTGGGAAAATCTGGATTCTTTTCTGACTAGCCTCATCTTCACCCAGAATTCTAGCAACAAGTCCTGAACCTGGTGGAATGTATTTATCCCAGCTGAAACCTTCTGCAACAAATTCATCATCTTGATCAATTATACCAAACAAAGCTCTTTTCTCTTCAATGGGTCGTGCATGAGCAGTTTGTGGTTGTTTAACAATTTGTGGTTGTTGATCAATCTGATGAAAAATTGACTTTTTATAATATTCATTCTTTCCATCTTGTCTTTCATTTGCTTCTTGGTTTTTGCATTCTCGTTTAAAATGTCCCTTTCCTTCGCACCGAAAACAGGTAACCTTTGATTTGTCAAAACCTAACGGAGATGTAGCCATTCCTCGAAACTCATCTCTACCAGTAATTTATTGAAACTTTTCTGCTCTCCGACAAGCACTAGCCAAACACCACTTCACATCCATCAACTCAAGTTCCTCGGCATCAATTTGGTCATAATCTTCTTTTGTAAGCATTGGATTTCCAATCTTGCCAGCAATCAAACTTTCATAAGATTCCAACATAGCAACGAGTGATGCCATGTGTTGCTTGGCTATTTCTGGAGGCAAATTCTGACCATTTTGAATGTTCAAAGTAACATTGCATTAAAGATTCGCTGAGTTTTGCCTTTGAAAACTTGATGTTGTATGATTTGGATCAAAACTTGAAAAAGAAGATGAAGATCCACCACTTTGAGTTACATTACTACTCTTTGTTCCAGATGAACTCTCAGCACTGAAACCAATTTGGATCTTTGGGCTGGGACTGGGGGTAGACTCAAACTTGTTCCCTCTGTAATACAAACTGACATCTTGTTGAACACTTGGATTCGTCATAATAGCGGTTTTCTGAATATCCAACTCATGCTCCTCAATTCTCTGAATAAATTGTGCCAAATTCATATCCTGAGACTTCCTCATGTGTTTCAAAATCATCAAATAAGTTCCCCATTTATTTTGTGGTAATGCTTCGGCTAATTAATCAACCCATTCATCATCATCTTTCATAATATCCAATCTTCCCATTTCGAATACCAGATGACAATATCTATCAATAGTCTGCTTTGTTGTTTCATGGTCGAAAGCTGTAAACATATCAAATGATTTCTTCAATAACGCCTTCTTGTTTTTGATCATATCTGCGCTTACTTTGAATTTCTGTATCAATGCTTCCCAAATTGACCTAACTGTACCACTATGTTGGAGCAAAACGAAAATATATTCTTTAATCGCTTGTTGAAGAATACTGATCATCATTTTCTCACTTGTAAATTTTAATTTGTCACTTTCTGAATAGTCCTAATAGCCTTTTCAATCCCACGTTCATTCTTTGGTTTTTCATAATCCTTCAGCAATGAACACCAAGCATCAAATTTATAAGCTTGCACCCAGTTCTCAAATCGATTTTTCCATCCCTAAAAATCCTCAATGTACATGAGTTTTGGCGGTTTCTGATAAGTTCCCGTCTCGTTCTCACTGTAAAGTGTTTCAGCAGGAGTAACTGGAGTCACTGGTGTCGCAAACACATTGTAAAATTCTTCAGCCATGATTCAGTAACCCGTTTATCAAGACAAATCCTTTTCAAACGAAATTAATGCTTCAAATAGTATCACTTCAAGCGAAAATATCTTCAAACGAAATTACCTGCACCAGACAACTTCAAACGAGATTAAAATTCAAACGAAATTATACTTTTCAAACAAAATTAGGTAATTCCATGTGGAATTACTTCACACGGAATAACAAGTTCACACGGAATAACAAATCACAAACGGAATTAGTTAATTCCGTGCGAAATTAGGTAATATCGTGTGAACCGGCTCAAACAAAATAACACTATTGTCGCGAAATTAAAGCTGTCAAGCGGAATTAGTTAATTTCGTTTGTAATGAAACAGGTGATTTCATACAGAATTAGGGTGACGTCAGCATTTTCGAACAAGTTTTCAAGCGGAATTAACCAAGTTATCAGTTTTATGTTGAATTAAGGTCCAATACTCTCAAGGATTCATTAAAACACTGTTTCGCATTTAATATGTGAAATTCAAGACATTTCGACCGTGAAAACTAGTTCAATGTGAGAAAGAAGGTGTAGAAGTGAGAAATAAAGGCTGTTTTGGTAAGAACTCCTCCTCCTGAGCTCTGATACAACTTGTAGGATCGTGTCGTGACCCAAACGAGTCAATCAGAAGAGTTCTCGTCTGTTTCAGAGGCGGAAACTAAGAAACAGGCTTGTAAAACAGCTGAATTCACTTTAATTTGCCTTATATATTGATATAAACCAGTTTACAATCAACCGGCACTTCGGCAACACTTCGGTACCGGAAACATGAACTGTTACAACTGATTTCGCATGAAGGGCTATATATAGGCGATTAATTCCGCGTGAAGCAAGCTACAAGCGGAATTAGATTCACACGGAATCTAATTCCGTGCGGAATTACCCAAGCAACCATTCAAACGGAATTAGCACCTTCCATGCGAAATTACATTAATCAACTATTTGTCGAACTACGTGCCCTGATCTAACATACAAAGAATAAGACTCGATACTAGACAAAGTCGACAGACGCATGCACCAACAACTGGAAGTATACCTGATTGGTTCTATGATGTGGGTGTGATTTTCAACAACTTCGAAATTCTAGAAGAGACTCCAGAAGCAGAGCCTGTTGAAGATACTCAAGTTGAACCTCTATATGACTCTTCAGACATTGGCATAACTTCATTCACTACCCGTTTCTCTCCCTCGTCTGCTGATCCACTCCTCTCTGTGAATGAAGCAACTGGTGACACTTCGCCTGAGAACACCCCAGAGAAAGGTGCTTCTTCTTCACAGGCGAATGTGGATGAACTAATTCAAGAAGATGACCCACCAATAATTTACGTGGACGAACATTTCCAATCTTCCGCAGCAGATTGAATCTCAGACAAATGCAGGATACAAGATAAATCGCAATCATCCGCTTGAAAATGTCATAGGTGCAGTTGAAGAAGGTGTACGTACACGCGGACAATCGTCAAGCATCAACAAAGGTCTTTATGTAGCCTTTCTCTCGCAATCCGTACCACGTGACATCGAAGAAGCTATTCAAGACTCCAGTTGGGTCCAGGCCATGCGGGAAGAGTTATCTCAATTTCGCAAACTCAAAGTTTGGGAGTTAGTAGATTTACCTGAAGGAAAGTTTCCAATTGGTACTAAATGGGTCTTTCGTAACAAGATGGATGATGTGGTCGTTAAGAACAAGGCTAGATTGGTGGTGCAAGGTTTCCGTCAGCAGGAAGCGATTGATTACGAAGAAGTTTTCGCTCCAGTTGCAAGATTAGAAGCAATCAGAATATTTCTGGCATATGCATCATACAGAAACTTCAGTCTTTCAAATGGAAGTAAAGAGTGCTTTTCTCTACGGGAAAGTAAAGGAAGAAGTCTACATATGTCAGCCCCCAGGGTTTGAAGATCCACATTTTCCTGGTCGTTACTTCAAGTTGGACAAAGCCCTCTATGGTCTTCACCAGGCTCCACGTGCTTGGTACGAGACTCTGTCAACTTATCTATTGGAGTGTGGATACACCAAAGGAATGATTTGTAGATCCCAATATCAATTCGGATCACAGTGGTCGGTTGTTTTAGTCCAAAACACCTATTGATTAAGTGTTTGAACTATGAAAAGTTAAGAATGATCAAGAATGAAGGTGAAGCTAATGGATTAATGAATACAACAAGTGATGTATTGAATCCAAACAATAATGTAAATCAATAGAGCACCTTGGATATCAGATTAGAGCACAAAAACAAGGATTGAATGTAAACAACACTTCTATTCATCAAGAGAGCCAAAAGCTTGACATGGTTACAATGCTTGGGCTATATATAGTGCCTGACTTGCCAACAAATTTATAAATTTGCTGGAATCTTAACTACAACAAGTCAAGATTTCTAATTCTATGGAATTACAAATTAAGCCCCTATACTATTAGATTAGCTACAAACAACTATAAAACTAATCCAGCACAAGTATGAACGATCTCAAAAGTTCCAACAATATCCCCCTAGATCATTGCATACTTGTTTTCTCATTCTTCAGTTGTTTCCGCAGGATTCTCTGTAGCTGGCTTTTCAGGCTCTTTGGGATTTTCTTCGTTCGTTGTCGTTTCGGGTGGTGCTTGAGTTTCGATTGGTGCAGCCGGAGTTTCTTGAGTAGTAACAGCTTCACTAATTGGTTGATCCTCCATAGTGGCCTCATATGTGGATGAGGCTGGAGGTGATGATGTTGTGGTGGGTTCAGTTGTTGAAGCAGGGGTCTTTTCTTTCTTACGTTCATGCTTCTTTTTCTTCCTTGCTTCCTTTTTCTTTTCTTCTATTTCTTTTCTTTTCTCAATCTTGTCTACCAGATCCACCATTTCTCTCTTTATCTTCTAGGCTCTGTCTACCGCTCTCTGAAATAGCATAGCCTCCTCAAGATTTGCATTTCCAGCCCCCACGTTTATACGGCTTTGCATTTAACACCGTTAGATCGGAGAGACCAAACATAAATACGTCCATAGGATCCAGGATTCGGATATCCACGTTTTCGTTGGATCTGATCACAGCTTCGCTAGTTTTGTTATTATAAAACCATTTCTTGAAATCTTTAAGAGCAACAGCAATTTCTTCAGGAAGCTTGATTCTCGTGACAACTTTAGTAGGGTTGATCACCCACATCACCTTTCCTTTCCCTGTTACTGGATCTATGGTTGTCTTTGACACTCTTCGTCTTGGACGCTGTGGGCTATGATTAGGGAAACCCTTGTTGCTTCTTTAGTGATCAGGCGTTCAAAGTCTCTGCCAATGCCTCTTTCATCTGGATTTAGAAGGTCCAGACGGCCAAGCTCACGTAAATCCCACCTGGGAAGTGTAAAGAGATCAAATCCGGTCTGAAAGTACTGAATCACCCCACCTCGTTTTTTAATCAGAAACATTCCTCTCAGGTTGTTGTACATCCAGCTAATGATTCTGTCGGTAGCTTCACTCTTTTCGACAGTTATCACCTGATAAAAATCAGGGAGTCTTTCTCTTTCTTTCTTGAACCATTCTAGATGCTGGGGAGAGAAAGTTTTTCCATCTTCTTGCTTATACAGTACTTCTTCTTCTAGACCCCATTCAATGAATCTGGCTGGCATATCATCTCTATCAACTTCTTCTTCATCACTTTCATCTCCTTCAGTCACCTTCTCGACTGACTCCAGACGTCTTTTCTTAGTTTCAGCTTCTTTCTCCTTTCTGGCAGTTTCTTCTTCTATGAAAGTTTCAAAGTCGAAGATTTCATCAAAGGAGAACATAGGCTTTATTTTCTTCTACTCGCACATATTTCTCATCATTCTGTACAATTTCTCTATCCCCATCTGCTGGAATCTGATAAACTTTGATTGCTGGGCCATGTAGGCGTTCAACTCTTTGTTCTTCTTATGCTGATCTTTAATCTTCTCTCTCAGGATGTTTGTGTCGTTTACTTGGTTTTTGAGAAGACAGATTTCCTTGGCAACAGATGGACCAGTGTCTTTGATGAGTTTATCGTAAAGCTCTTGAAAGGGACGAACCCTTTGTGGAGGGACCGGGGGCTTTTAAATCCTGGTCGGCTTTACAGGAGATACTTTGGAAGATCTTTCATCTATCATTTTCTTGCTCGCTGAGGCTTCATTAGGATCTACTATCAAGTATCGACGAAGTCATTCAGTGACTGAACTTCTTCTGTAACAACCTCTGGTCTTTCGGAAGCTGACATCTCTTTTCTCTTGAGTTTCTTCTCCCTCTTTTCTTTCTCCTGCAGGGCGTGAATTTCTTTCAAATCTTGAATATGACGACGGTGTTCTTCAGACTCGGCCGCCCTGATGCTTGCACTCATAAGTCTTTCAGGATTTTCAGATGCCTTTTTCTTCTTAGGTGGCTCATCTTCAGCAGCCTGTTTTCCCTTCCTTTTTCCCTTCGAGCGCTCTTCCTTTTTAGCTGCCTCAGCTTGAGTTTGTGCAGCTCTTTGTTGTTTTTCTCGAAGTGCCTCTTTGTATTTTCTATATGCTTCTTTCACTAACGGCAATCTTTCAGCAGCGTACATCTAGTCGTGTAGCAACACCCATTCATTCGTCTTGATTTCTGTGAATTGGCGACTTGTTGGAACATGAAAGCTATAAAGATCTCCATCCTTTGGTGCATTTTCATATTGGCCGTTGATCAGCATCTGAATAAACCTTGGATACATCGCCCAAGTCGGCCTTCTTACATTCTCGATCATATAACCGAATATTAAACCAGAGAGATTAAACTTCTGGTTTATGCACAAATTCAGCATAGCCGCTGACCATTCTAAATTCAGTCCATCAAAACCACCCTTCCGGTGTGCCAGGCTCATAGCAATAACGTGAACTATGAATCTCCAGTCTCTTGTTAGCCCACTCCTTTTTATTTCTTTCTTTTGACTGAAGTCTCCAGCATAGCCCATGCCGTGAAAACCATCCAAAATATCATCTTTGCTTAAACTAATCGGATCTTGAGTGTTATCTTGCAGCTTCAAAACTTTGCGAATCCTATCTTTAGTCACCTCTATTCTTTTATTGCGAACCATTGACGATATCCCTCTGACGTTGTTGATAGTCTCAGGCTTCGCATTTTCCCAGAACTCTTGAATGTGGATTCTATAAACTTTAACATCTGTTTCGACTGCGTAACCAATTCTGCTTGATCGAACCCATCTAGCTGCATCTTGGAAATCCTGTGGGACCTGCTCGAGATTTATACTTTGATTGTGCTTTGACGTTTTATCCCAATCAATGTTCTTCACCATTCTGTTATTAACACGAAAAACGAGGCAAGTTAGAGACGTTTTTTAGAAAGAAAAATATTTACAAGAAAAGCTATAGACAGAATAATATTTACAAAGGTGTTTAATTTAAGAAATATTTAAAAAAATTTGATTAAAATTACAAAAATAATTTAGTTAATGCAAAATTTGTGTATAACTTCGCTGACTAGCAAGACTGTCATTATCGCTGATTTCGCTGTCGAGCCAGTCTGTCATCATCGCTGATTTCGCTGACGAGCTAGTCTCTTGTCTTCGCTGAGTTCGCTAGTGGCCCGGATGTCTTTGTCGGCAACAATTTCGTATCGTGTGCATTTTTTTCGAGGTAATTTCGCTAGCGAACTTGGCGATGACATGGCTTTGTTTTGGGAAACGATCCATCTTCGAAGACATTAGTCTAGATTTCTATACCAGCGAACTAGACTAATTCGCTAATTGCTCGAACTTGCGTTCGAGACTTTTGAGATTCCTTGATTTGGGATAAAATCGCTAAGTTCGCTGCATTCATCATTAAATTCGCTGTCATCAAGTTTTTCTTGTTAAACCCTTTTAAAAACCCCAAACTGTTTTCACCGAATGATCACAACTTATATCATATAAAGTTAAGCATGATTCGAGCATTGCCAAGAAACAGACCCAATAGACTAACTATGAACAACAAACCTTATAACGGATCGATATACATGTCAAGTTTGAGTCTAAGTTAAGAATCAAACACAAAGAAAAACCAACCCATAACCGCTGATCAATCGACATTAACAGACGGATGTCAAGATCTAGACTCACGATTAACAAGATTTAGACTCGCGATTAACTTACTGATTTACCTGGAAGTTTTCTTTTGAACAGAACTGAATCTTGTGTAAAATATTTGAACTTGTCCGATGATAAAGAGTGAAGATGAAAGCGATTTTGAAAATTTTAAACAAAATGACAGTTGTGGATATTTATAAGGGAATTGGATATCCAGCGAAATTATAATTTCGCTGGTATCTTAATTCCGCTGGTATCTTAATTCCGCCGCCAGTTGTAAGATTTCAAAACAAGTTTTAATTTCGCTCGTTAATTTCAAACTTTCTCGTAAAACGTGCCCAGTTTTGTTTAAAATATTATTTATTACGTAATATTCACAATCTTGATAAAATTTGGACCATTTTGACTCCGAACTTTGAATTTCTAGCTCTGGGAGGTTCCATTTGATGCGGATTTTCTTGAGATATTTGACGCTCGCAGACTTATCTGCAGAAGATCATATTGCCGACACTTGCCAATTTCTTATTTATTATTATTATTATTAATTACTAACCAGGGCACAAGAAAAACTGCCGGTATGTTTGTCCGCTTAAGCCCATGCATCCTTCTTTCAACATGCCTTCGGAGAGCGCTTTTATCATGTTTTCGGTAATATTGACAAGTCTTCGGTGGCCCCCACACAAGCTATTAAGAATACAGACATTACACTCGTGAGTCCCACATCAGGACATACCCCCGCGATCAAGGTATGCACAACGATTCCTCATAACGGGTGAGTATATTGGTTTCATTCTCTTCAACGATAGAGCGGAGATCAGGTCTGTACTTTCGTACAACAGAGATCCCAAGAACTATCGAGGGCTAAGATAGATAGTCTGGTGAACAGGTCAGTACTTCCGTACAGCAGAGTGACCAAACTAATCTATCTAAGGTTTTGGCCAAATTTGGCACTTATTATGAAAAGGGTTTGGCCTTTTTTTAAGGCACTTATTATTAAAAGGATATCATAGCGTCTAGGTCAGCATGTATCTGGATGCAGCAGAAGAACAACTATGATATCCCCCGAATGAAATACCAATATAAAGACCCGAAATCTCAGACTTTGGCAATCTGTCAACGCAAGATTCAAGACCATTAAGCCATATGCCGCAACGTGTTACCCACTGAGATGTAATGCCTGAGAAAAGCCAGAATTCTTGTGTAGACGTTATGTTTTGCTCCCTAACAGCAGTTTACTCGTCGGTGTTGCTGAATCTACCGACACGTCGTTGCTTGGTACCCCGATTTCTTTTTGTTTTCTATTTTGGCAAGAAATGACAAAGTGTTAGCAATTTTCTATCACTTCCTCTAGCAGGAGTCAGACATAAGAATTTGTTTTTGAATTTTCTGAAAATATCCCCACTAAAATCTTTATTTTCGTGAGTCCGTTGCCCCAAAATAAAATTTTAAACAGAAAATCTTTTTGGTGGGCGACGTTTTTCGATACTTGTTTTACTCTCAACAAACGTTTTTTTTAACAAAGGATAGAGTATTTACGGATAGTTTGGATCACAAGATTCATTTCCATTCAAGGAAATTAACCATTTCCAACCAGGTTACCAGCTGGTTGAATCGAGTTTTATCAAAGGCTTTCGTGAAAATGTCGGCCCGCTGCTGTGTTGTATCCACTGGCACCACTTGAATATACCCCTTCTCGTAGGCATCTCGAATTGCATGAATTCGAATTTCAATGTGCTTTGTTCTTGAGTGGTGTATGGGATTCTTCACTATTCCCAGACATGCTTCATTATCGATGAATATAGGAGTCTTCATGATGTTTTCCATAATCCAACAACTGATTTTGTATCCAGAGAACTTGTGAACAGCAACTGTAGGCCGCAGTGTATTCTGCCTGAGCTGTTGAGGTGGACACCGTTGTCTGCTTCTTGCTTTGCCATGAGATCAAACGGTTTCCCAAGAATTGACATCCTCCTGATACAGACCTGCGATCTACTTTACAACCTGCATGATCACTGTCAGAATAGGCAATAAGATCAAAATTACTATCTTTAGGATACCAAAGACCTAGTTTCGGAGTTCCTTTGAGATAGCAGAAGATGCGCTTTACAGCAGTTTCGTGTGATTCCTTGGGATTTGTCTGAAATCGAGCACAAAGACAGACGGCCCACATAATGTCCGGCCTGCTAGCCGTTAAGTACATCAGAGAACCGATCATCGAGCGATAAAAGGACTTGTTTACTGGTTTTCCTTGAGGATCTAGAGTAAGCTCTGTCTGAGAGGCGAACGGGGTGCTGGCAACTTTACAGTCATTCATGTTGTACTTCATGAGAATATCCCGAATGTACTTGGCCTGATGAATGAGACTCCCATCCTCCCTTTGCTTCACTTCCAGCCCTAAAAAGAAAGTCCGCTCTCCCATCATGCTCATTTCGAATTTTGCCTTCATGACGGTCTCGAATTCTCTACACAACCTCTCGTTAGTCGACCCGAAAATGATATCGTCGACGTAGATTTGAATCAGCATTACATCTTCCCCAATCTTCTTGGTAAAGAGAGTCATGTCGATCTTTCCTCTGGTGTACCCACACTCTAACAGATAAGTTGACAAAGTCTCGTACCAAGCACGTGGAGCTTGGTGAAGACCATAGAGCGCTTTGTCCAACTTGAAATAACAACCTGGAAAATGAGGATCTTCGAACCCTGGAGGTTGACATACGTAGACTTCTTCCTTTACCTTCCCGTAAAGAAAAGCACTCTTTACATCCATTTGAAGAACTTTGAAATTTCTGTATGATGCATATGCCAGGAATATTCTGATTGCTTCCAGTCGTGCAACCGGAGCAAAAACTTCTTCGTAGTCAATCCCTTCCTCCTGAGGAAAACCTTGCACCACCAATCTGGCCTTGTTCTTAATTACCACTCCACGATCATCCATCTTGTTGCGGAAGACCCATTTAGTACCAATTGGAAACTTTCCTTCAGGTAAATCTACTAATTCCCAAACTTTAAGCTTGCGAAATTGAGATAACTCTTCCTGCATGGCCTGGACCCAACTGGAGTCTTGAATAGCCTCTTCAATGTCTCGTGGAACGGATTGCGAAAGAATAGCTGCAAAGAGACCTTTGTTGATGCTTGACGACTGCCCGCGTGTACGCACTCCTTCTTCGACTGCACCTATGACGTTTTCAAGAGGATGATTTCGATTTGTCTTGTATCCTGCATTTGTCAGAGACTCAATCTGCTGTGGAAGGTTGGTGAAGTGTTCGTCCACGTAAATCACTGGTGGATCATCTTCTTGAGTTGGTTCATCCACATTCGCCTGTGAAGAAGAAGCATCGTTTTCTTGGGTGTTCTCAGGCGAAGTGTCAACAGTTGCTTCATTCACAGAGAGTATTGGGTCAGCAGTTGATGGAGATAGACGGGTGGTAAACGGAGTTAAACCAATGTCTGATGAGTCAAACAGTGGTTCAACTTGAGTGTCTTCAACGGGTTCTGTTTTTTGGAGCATCTTCCGGAATTTCAAAGGTGTTGAAAATCACACCCACATCATAGAACCAATCAGGAGTACTTCCGGTGTTGGTATAGTTTCCTTCTTGAAAGTCGACATAATATGATTCAATCACCATCTTCGTTCTTTTTTTGTAGACTCTGTAGGCCTTTTGTGTGGATGAATATCCCATGAAGTAACAGATATCACCCACTGCTACGAACTTGATGAGATTTTCTTGAGTGTTTAGAAGGGTGCATGAACAGCCAAATGGTCTGAAGAAGTCAATGAGCGGTTTTCTTTTGAAGAGTAGTTCATATGCCGTTTTACCATGTGGTTTTACAATGAGAACCCTGTTTAGAACGTAGCATGCTGTATTTACTGCTTCTGCCCAAAAGATGATTGGAAGCTTTGAATCTACCAGCATGGTTCTTGTAGCTTCGATCAATGTTCTGTTCTTGCGTTCAGCAACTCCATTCTATTGAGGAGTTCTGGCTGCACTATATTGGAGATGAATTCCCTTTTCTGCACAGAAGGATATGAAGGTCTGATTTTTGAACTCGGACCCATTATCACTTCTGATCGACTTCACTTTCAATCTGGTCACGTTTTCAATCAGCGGATGAACGATTTGAGAACTTCAGCTGTCTCGTTTTCAATCAGCGGGATGAACGATTTGAGAACTTCAGCTGTCTCGTTTTTTGCTTCAAGAAAATAGACCCATGAAAACCGAGAGAAATCATCTGTAATCACCAAACAGTAGGAACTTTTAGCAAGACTTTTAACACTAATTGGACCAAAAAGATCCATGTGCATCAACTGAAGCAGCGCAGTAACCGTATTCATTACTTTGGACTTGTGCAACGTTTTGTGTTGCTTTCCCTAGGCACATGCAATACATTTTTCAGAAAAAGGAAATTCTTTTATCGGAAGTCCTCTTACTAAGTTTAACTTAGAGAGTTTATTCATATTTTTGAAATTTACATGCCCCAATAGCCTGTGCCAAAGTAGTGACTCCGATTCTGAAGCCTTTGAAATCAAGCACGTCAAGTTGTCATTTGTGTTGGCATTTTTCATGTTGAGCATGTATGTATTGTTTTGTCTTGGAGCAGTGAGCATGATCATTTCTGCAGGAACGCCATATCCAGGCTTGAGAAACAAGCATTCCATGTCATTGAAAAGCACCGATATTCCTTTATCACAGACTTGTGATACACTCATGAGATTGTAGCACAGTTCTGGAACATAGTTGACATTTTCCAACGTGAGGGCTTCAGACGCCACATCTCCTACTCCAACAATCTTCCCTCCTTTCTCGTCTCCAGCGAAAGACACGAAATCACCATCAATGAAGCGAAAGTTCTTCAGAAGTTCCTTCAATCCAGACATGTGTCTTGAACATCCGCTGTCGACATGCCAGATGTACTCCATGAGCATACGTAGCCATTTCTGGAGTTTATTCTGAAATACAAGAATATACACAAATTAGTTTGATTTGGGAACCCAGACTTGCTTCATTTTGAATTTATCGTGGTTTTGACCCACGTTGTCCTCTTTTTGTTTCCAAAAATAGGCTGTTGACTCAACTAGGTTTTTAACAGACTTCTTAAGATAGTTAATTTGATATGTGAAATTTGTGACAAAATCATGTTCTGGTTTAGAAAACTTCTTGGTTTTACAATGTTTCGCTGTATGTCCTAAATGACCACAGCGAAAGCATCTTTTACGTCTGGGTCTTTTGGTGTTAGAAGATGATGTATGTAGGATCGTGTCTCGACCCGAACGAGTCGTTCAGAGTGTTGGACCGTTGTTTGACCCTAAAACGTCAGTCAAGGTAGCTCATCATCACATATAAAGGCGGAATCAGTACATATGATGTAACAACAGCTTATCCTTTCAATTCCACTGCTTTTACTAGCTTTCTGAATGAATTTTGACAGAGTTTCGGCTCCTAAGCACACACATACACCTCTCTAGATCCGCTGATACAACTCCTATATATAGACGTTATGGTTCGCTAATTATGACAGTCTGGTTCGCTAATATGACATGTCATATTAGCGGACCTATTACACTTGCACACATAAGCGGACCACATTAAGCCTTAAAAGCGAACCTAAATAAAAATATGTCCTAAAAGCGGACCTACAACATTCAAACATGTTTTTGACTGTTTAAACCCTCTATTGACCAATCTTGACCTCAGACTTCTTGTAGACGTAGTCAACAGACATCCTATGCATCAACAGACTCCCCCTTGGATGTTGACGTAGTCTTTATCAGTCTTCAGATCCGTAGTCTTCAGTCTCGATCTTTTCACCAACTCTGTCTTTTCTTCATAAACATTCTTCACAGGTTCCAGGACTGTCTTCTAGCTCTAACTTCAAGCTTCCCATTAGCTGTTGATCCAGACTTCCCCTTTCACAGACTCCCCCTCTCAGTATGCTGGGATCTAAGGTATCTGGTTCAAGCTTTGACAATTTGCCTCCGTGGGAATAATGAAGTCTCCAAACCTGTTACTCAACCAATAATCATTACAATCTATCTTTTCTAAACAATAAAAACAAATTCAATCAGCTCTAAGAAATCCACTCAAGTTTTCAAGTTCAAGTTAATGACCCTGAACACCTGATTAATCTACCAAGTTCAATTTAATGACCCTGGTTGATCTTTTGACGAATCAAACTGATTTAGTAAAATTATTTTCAACTTGTTCAGACAATAACAAGTATCAACTTAATGAACTTGATTTTGACTTTGAAAAACAAACAAAAACTTCCAACAATATAAGCTCTCCTCATTCTTCAGCTCAGAATCTCCTGCATCTGCTTCATCTTTCTAGAATCCGACAATCAACTTTCCACTCTGGTTTGTCTAAAATAAAGCAGAAATAAAATCTTTTTGGATTTTAAGGTGATCTAAACTAAGAAATGAAATACAGAAAATTTAAATTGCAGAAAGTAAACTATTTACAAGTTTTATTTTTGGCGAGCGTGTCAGGGAATCATATCAGCTTTTCAGACAGATTACAAGTACCGTTAAGCTACATTACATACACAGATTTAAACAATTCACCTCGATTGTCGATATACTGATCCATCTTAAATTCTCACACAAACTTCAATCTATTCAGGATACCATTTAAGTGTTTTAAGAACCTAGATCAATTCATGTGTCCCACCTCTTGAATATACTCCCGTATCCAGAATCCCAATATTCAGTCTTACAGGCAAGAATACTACAATGATGTCTGTACATAAATTAGGGGTTAAATGCGAGAACTGAGGGATCTCAGGTCAGAACTTCCGTTCAGCAGAGAGATATCAGTTTCGACTTTGCAGTATGTCCCCTTTAGAGGATCTTTTCAGCTACAACAGATGATTATCAATTTTATTGACTAATCAGCTGAGGGCTTTATGCTATATTTCAAGCATTTTGGATAAAGTATTAGCCAAGGACTAGGTCAGAACTACCGTTCAGCAGAAGTCCCGGAATAATACCCCAGACATCATAGAGTATAAACACCCAGTATATCAGAATACGAGACCTATCAAACGAGATTTCAGGGGTTACCTATATATCCAAGTAGTGTTCCCACGAATTTCACTAGTTTGAAATTTTAGGTTTATATCCCGAATAAATCTACTAAATGTACGAAAACCTATCGACACATCATTAGTGAGATTGTTTAACTCATTTTGTCTTTTTAAATCCTTAGCATACTATAATTGTCTAGCCGATGTACAATCATTTTCCCTATATACACAAGCTCTTTTTCAATTTTATCATGTTTTTGGATTTTTGCATTTTTTACTGTTTTTGTATTTTTCTGAAAATAAACTATGTACAACTATCTATCTCCCCCTAAATACCAAAACACGTAAAAAACCGACAAACCATCGCAGATTGTTTCTCATCTTCATCCGCAACAGTACTCTCATCAACGCTCACAACCCCATCCGACACCGAAAGCAATTTCATACCATTAAGTTTTAACAAATACTGAAACCGATTTTTATCAAAAGCTTTGGTATGCAAATAAGCTTTTTGTTCGTCAGTGTGGATTTTCTCAATTCGTATCAACTTTTTCTCGAAGCAATCGCGAATAAAGTGATGACGAATTTCGATATGTTTAGTTTTAGCGTGATGTACTGGATTTTTAGTTATATTAATTGCGGCCTCATTATCAACAAACAGAGGCGTGTTAAGAAACTGCAAACCGTAGTCGCGCATCTGTTGCTTTATCCACAGGATCTGAGAGCAGCAACTGCTAGCAGAAACGTACTCCGCTTCACATGTAGATAGCGCCACAGATGTTTGTTTCTTACACTGCCCGGTAACCAATCTTGGTCCAAAGAACTGGCATCCTGCAGTTGTTGATTTCGCGTTGACTTTGCAGCATCCGAAATCCGAATCAGAATACCCTTCGAGCGTAAAATCGCCTTTTCTAGGATACCATAACCCCAATGACGGAGTACCTTTCAGGTAACGTAATATCCTCTTGACAATAATCATGTGCGATATTAGACTAAAATCTTGCTGCGAGGCACGTTGGGTACATGATGTCAGGACGTGAAGCAGTCAGATACATCAAAGAACCTATCATGGAACGATAAAACGTTTCATCATCCCTGTCTCCAGTGAGATCTGGGTGAATCCCATGATTAGTTGCAAGTGGGGTAGCAGCTGGAGTAGAACTTGACATTCCAAATTTCTCTAGAATATCATGCACGTACATTGTTTGATGAATGAAAATTCCCTCAGGAAGTTGTTCAACTTGTAGACCCAGAAAGAATTTCATCTCCCCCATTGATGACATTTCGAATTTCTGCTTCATCACCTGTTCGAAATCTTTGCACAATTTCTCATTTGTTGACCCAAAAATTATATCGTCCACATAAATTTATACTATCAGAAGATGACCATCAACGACTTTAGTGAAGAGAGTGGCATCCACTTTTCCACGTATGAACTGGTTAGTGAGTAGGTGTTGAGACAAAGTCTCGTACCAGGCTCTCGGCGCCTGATGTAGACCATACAACGCTTTGTCCAGCAGATAAACTTTGTTCTTGTGGATTGGGTCAGTAAAGCCCGGCGGCTGACCAACATAAACCTCCTCTTTGACCTTCCCATAAAGAAACGCTGATTTAACATCTAACTGATATACTTTGAAATTCTTCCAAGACGCAAATGCTAGGAAAATTCTGATAGCCTCTAGTCGAGCGACAGGAGCATAGACTTCGGTAAAATCAATCCCCTCCTGTTGACTAAAACCCTGAACAACGAGTCGAGCTTTGTTCCTTACAACCACTCCTCTGTCGTCCCTCTTACATTTGAAAACCCATTTTGTATTGATTTTCCTTTGACCATCCGGCAAATCAACTAACTTCCACACCCCCAACTTTTCAAACTGACTTAACTCTTCTTGCATCGCTATGACCCAAGAGTCTTCAGTAAGCGCCTCTTTGTAAGTTCTCGGTTCGACCTGCGAGATAAAACAACTTAATGAAAATTCAGTTTGTAAAGGTGCTACTGTAGAATAAAAACATGTTAAGCCCTGGTCAATTTGACGTCTCGTGCGAACGCCCGATTGCAATTCTCCTATTATCAACTCCTCTGGATGATAAGAAAGAGTTCGCTGCATCACTTCGCTTGGAACATCTACATTTCCCTCCAGATTAGTAACATTCTGCTCTGCATCTTGTTCACCAACTTGGTTTGTTTGACTTGACAACTGGATCTGCTCCCCCTCAAGATCTGAATCACCATGGTTAAAAACTGGCATATTTTCAGCTTCTTGATCATCATTCACCTCCGACTGATTACCAGGAGCAACTTCATCATCATGTTCACCAGCATTACTAGGACCTACTTCATCGTCATTTGAAGTTTCCCGAGGTCTTCTAGAATACTCCGCTGGGAACCTGAGCTGCGACTCATACTCTCGCAAAATATCTAGCTCATCAAAGAAATCTTCTTCTTCCTCTGATTCTTCTCTCATGTCAAACGAATCCCAAAGTTTGTCATAATGAAAACGCCATGAATCACCAGGATTCTGTGGCGGCATAGTGTATCCCTGACATTCAACATTCGCTACCTCAATAATCTGCTTCTCGCTTGGAATGAAGACACGTCTCAATGGACTTGAATAACCCACAAAGATTCCCTCAACGCTCTTCGGACCAAATTTTCCTTTAGGCTCTATCACCGTACAGGGTGACCCAAACGGTTCTAGATACTTCAAATTCGGCTTGCGTTTATTGAGTAGCTCAAAACACGTCTTGTTGAACTTCTTTACAGTAAGAACTCTGTTGAGAGTATAGCATGCAGCAGAAACAGCTTCAGCCTAGAAATTAATTGGTAACTTAGAGTCTGCAAGCATCGTTCTGGCTGTCTCGATTAGCGTCTGGTTTTTGCGTTCTGCAACTCCATTCTGCTGCGGAGTGTACGGAGCACTAAACTCATGCAGTATACCTCTTTCATCACAAAATTCTTCCATCTTACTGTTTTTGAACTCAGTACCATTATCACTGCGAATTCTATAGATTGGCCTCTGGTACAAATTCTCAATTCTTTTAAACAATGCTACCAGGCTGTCAAACGTCTCGTCTTTGGATTTCAAAAACATAACACAAGAAAATCTGGAATAATCATCAGTCACGACCAAGCAGTAGGAATCTCCTGTTATACTCTTGACATTCACTGGACCAAACAAATCCATGTGAAGTCGTTCCAATGGTCTTGAAACTGAATTGACTTGCTTTGAGGGATGTGACTTTTTCTTCTGTTTGCCTTTGACACAACTTATACACTCCCCTTCCAGATGAAAACCTTTAACATGCACTCCTGTGACCAAGTCGTTATGCACTAAGTGATTCATTTTCCTTAGGTGAATATGCCCCATCTTTCGGTGCCATAACCTTGATTCTTTTTCCGTTGCTCTGGACACTAAACAATGAGCCTGACCCGTGGTTGTAGTAGCGACGCTCATGTCCAACACGTACAGATCGTTGACTCTTGGTGCCCTCATGATGATCCACTCTTCAGGTATCACAAATCCCGGTTTCAAGATCAAACATTCTTTGTCGGTGAAATGAGTAGTATACATCCTGTCACAGATCTGGGAGATACTCAGCAGGTTGTTCTCCAGCTCAGCGATGTAGTTAACTCTCTCAAACGTTATGACGCCATTCGATAACGTTCCTTCACCTATGATCCTTCCTCCATGATTACCCGCAAAACCCACATAACCACCGTTAATGTTATTCACATCATACAGTAATGCGGTCTTCCCTGTCATATGTCTCGATGCTCCACTATCCATGATCCACCTGGATACAAGTTTTGGAAGATCCTGCACATAACAAATCATCATTTAAACAACTTTAAGAGAGATGCCGATTCATGCTTCGCAATCCAGGAAGCTCCGGCAAACTTAAACTGTTTAGTCAAACATCGAGTCCACCCAGGCCTCATCAGCCTTAGGTGCAACCTTGACTCTCGCAATTTGAATTTTGAAATTTTCAGCCTTGAGAGGCGGAAAATTTGCATCATAATCAACAATAATTGGCTCTTCAGCCTTTTTTTCTTCAGAATTTGAAACTTTCTTCTCAACTTTTGATTCAATTTTAGGTTTCCACACCTGTTGAGTTACTGCAACCCTTTTGTAAAATTTGTCATTTTTAGTTACCGACTTCTCTACGGGTTCAGTTTTTACTTTTACGTTGTCGATTTTAACATTTTTCTTTTCAACAACTTTCTTCTCAACATACATTGGTGCTTTACCCTTCACATCAACCTTCTTTTGTTGAACCTTCCCAGCTTCAGTCTTAGGCTTCACATATGTACACTTTCGTGCAATATGACCAACCTGTTCACATCTAAAACAAGTACGAGTATCAGCTACCCGACTCGTGCCTTCAGACTGAGCCTGTGAAACTTTCTTCTCAAAAAATTCTTTGTTCGATTTTGAAAAAATTTCTTTTTCTTCATCAGCAAGTGAACTTGAACTGTTCACAAACTTTTTCTTTTCGACAAACCTCTTGTGTGAAACATTCTTTTTCTGAAACAGTTTACCCCCCTGATAACCACCCGACCAGTTGTTTCTGTTGTTATTGTAAAAACGCGGTGGATAACCAGTTTTCTTGTTGCAAACCCTGTCTTTCTTTCGACTCAAATTGTTCACAGCTGACAACTCTACTTCAACAAGTTTGAAAACATTTGTCAATTTGTTCATGTTAACATTCTCGATCGGAAACTCTGAATCCGAAAACAACTTATCCGAACCCATCATCTTGTACATGACAAGGTTTGATTCTTCATCTAAGTTGTTCTTGGACTTTTGTTTCGGAATGTATTTATCAAAGAAACACCCATCCTCCTCAGAAGTGTCACAATCCGGTTTAAGCACTTTGTCTACCACACTTTTCACCACATCACTTTGGACACCCTCGTCATTGGAAGACGTAAACGTGACATCAATGTTCTCAGGAAGTTTAACATCACTTTCTTCCTCAAATTCCACCAAACTAGACTGCTTTTTCGTGTAGTTGTCTAAGATTGGCGGTGGAACTTTGTGAAACCCTACACCCGTTCCATCAGAAAACACATCCTCACCAGCTTTGTTTTTCCCTATAGGTTTGGGAACAATATGCTGCAAAACAAAGCTTGCTGAGCTATAGCTGTTTAACTTCAACTGAATTCTTTCATTTTCAATTTCAGCTTCTTGAACTTTAAGTTTCAATTTAGCAATTTCATCCAGTTGATTGTTAATTGATTCTTCTTTTATTCTCACCACAGCTCTCAGATGTTCGTTTTCTTTAAATGTTTTGCCATTTCGATCATCACTATCTTTGAGAATGTTTTTCAATTTTTCAAACTTTTCAGAAATTTGACGGTTCTCAAGAATTAATTTTTCATTTTCACATTTTATTTTCTCACGATCAATTTTATCATATTCGATTTGAGCTGTTAATTCTTTGATCCGTTCGGTTAAAGCTTTTACAGTTTTGTCACGACCTAGAATCTGATCCTCAACATTTTTAACTTTCGTTGTCATATTCTTGATTTTCTCATTGTTAGATACGTGACAGTGCTACAAAAATTGCATTGTGTGGTGCAATTTTTGCAGTCAACATTTCCGTCGACCTTGTTACCTGACGCATTTGTTGAGGTAATTTGACTGACCTGCCCCTTTGACTCAGAAACAGAATTAGGGTCTACCTTGAGTGCTTTCACAGCTAGCACTTTGTCAGCCATCTTTCCCAGGTTCTCAGACGTCAACTCCTGCGTAGTATCGATCAAGCCAGTATCAATCTGCTTTGCTTTCTCAATCTCTTCTTTTTCTTTCATCTCTTTCTCCTCTTTCTCCTTTCTCTCTTTCTCTTTCTCTTCTTCAATCATCTTCTCAGTTGGCGTTCCCCACCACTTGTGCTGCCAATACTCATCATCCTCTTTTATCTCCTTGATGATGGTTTCCATATCAAGTGTGTTGTCATCAATCGCAATGTTTCCATACCGATCAAGATAACATTCCCTATCTGGATCCCATCTATTTGCTCATCTTGCTTCCAGATAAACACGAGAAATCCTCAAGATTCTGTTTTCAGCAATCATTTTTCGATAACAATACTTCTGCTCATCAGTACGATCATCTTTCCACGGAATCGGTTCATCATCATTTGCCATGAATGCGTAACCAACCGCATCTTCTTCCGGTAACACTTCCTTACTCCAATCGTACCCCTTATCATCATAAATCACAGCGAGAGCCCTTGATTTGTCTCTGTTATCTTCAGTCTGTTTCAATCTCGGCGGCTCGGATTTATTTTGATGATAAATTGCCTTTTTGTAGTAATCATCTCGAAATGGATTCTCTGACTCATCTGCGTACGCGTTTCTGCATTCACGCTTGAAGTGACCCTTCTGCTTACACTTAAAGCACGTCACCTTGGATTTGTCGAACCCCAACTTTGTAGACGGACCACCGATCGTTTTTCTCCCGGTAATTTCCATGAAACGTTGTGCACGTCGAACTGCACTAGCCATCGCCCAACGAATGTCAATAAGCTCCATTTTTCGGGGTCTATCTGATCGTAATCTTCTTTTGTCAGATTTGTATTCCCGATCTTACCAGCCACCAACCCTTCATAAGATTCCAACACAGATGCCAAGAAAACCATCTGTTGCTTAGCCGACTCCTCATCAAAATTCTGTGCGTTCTTCAAATCTATCGCGATATTGCATGAAAACTTCGCATCAGAACGATTTGCAGAAGACATAGATCCACTATGATAGCCACTGTGACTTCCGCTGCTTGGACTGCTTTGACTTTCATTACTTGCTGAAGAAACATTCTCAGCAGAAAATGCAGTTTTTGGAGAAGTAGCTTTCGGCATCAAGCTTTTCGGATAGTACAGATCTAGGTTTTGCTGATAAGATGAACGATTGACTTTGTATGGTTTCTTCAATTCTAGCTCATGACTTTCAAGTCTCTCAATCACCAAATCTGGAGTCAAATTTTCAGGAGCAATAGTGTTCTTCAACATCAGTGCGTAATATCTCCAATCCACTTCATCTGGTAATGAATCGAACAGTTTTTCAACAAGTTCTTCATCAGAATACGTGATCTTATGTCGTGCAAGCTCCAGCTTCAGATGATCAAACCTTTCAATCATTTTGCAAACCGATTCATTTTTAAGACAACCAAACATGTCAAACTCTTTTCTAAGAAGTTTCGTTTTATTTTTTACAATCTCTTTACTTCCTAGACATTTCTTCTTGAGTTTTTCCCATAAATCTTTTGCATTGGAGTAGTCTATCAACGAAATGATGTCTTCCCGCACCGACTGAAACAGTAAAGCCACACACTTTTGCTTGGCTACAAATCCTTCAATTTCTTCTTCTGATCTCAATGCTTCACCATTCTTCTTTCCATTTGCATATCCGTTTTTCATACTTTTCCAACTTGCAAATGCGAATGCCATCAGCCAGTCTTCGAACTTTGTAGACCACCTACTATAATCTTCTATAGCCATCAGCTTCGGAGGTTTGTTGAATGTACCAAATGCACTCTCCGACTCCCAAGCTTCTTTCTTTTTCTCTTTAGGTGTATCCTCATTCGTATTGCTCGAAGACGTATCGTTGTTTCCAGAACATCCCGTGAAAGCATACATGTCGCTGAAGGGATTCAAGAAGATATCATCCATTTTTGATTGTACCTGCAAAATTATCCAATACTTATAAAATTTTTCGAAACTTTTAAAAACAGAACCACAAAAGCGAATCTATCCGTAAGAGTGACAGATAAGCGGATCTATTTGGTCCAAATAAGCGAACCAGACAATGTTCTCTCGAGCGGATCAGATACAGTCTGAATAAGCGAACCGAAAAAGCGAATCTGTATTTGAACAGATAAGCGAACCAGTAGATGTCCGAATAAGCGGATCTACTAGTAAAATTGTCCGAAAGAGCGAACCAGATATAGTCCGTAAAAGCGAACCAGAAATTGACTTAACAACGGACCAGAAATTGACTTTTGTACGTAACAGCGAACCTGTTGTTCGTAACAGCGAATCACAGTTATTAACCGGTTTTAACCATTTTTAGTCCGAATTTCACTCTAAAACTTTCTAAGGTTTGTTATTAGTGTGTTTTACACGTTATACTCAAATTTAGACAATTTCAACCGTAGGAACCACTGAAAATCGAAAAAGTATGAGAGAAAGTGAGTAGAAAAGAGAGATTTCTGCAGATGTAAGCTGTAGTAGTATGAACTCCTCGTCCTGAGCTCTGATACCACTTGTTGGACCGTTGTTTGACCCTAAAACGTTAGTCAAGGTAGCTCATCATCACATATAAAGGCGGAATCAGTACATATGATGTAACAACAGCTTATCCTTTCAATTCCACTGCTTTTACTAGCTTTCTGAATGAATTTTGACAGAGTTTCGGCTCCTAAGCACACACATATACCTCTCTAGATTCGCTGATACAACCCCTATATATAGACGTTATGGTTCGCTAATTATGACAGTCTGGTTCGCTAATATGACATGTCATATTAGCGGACCTATTACACTTGCACACATAAGCGGACCACATTAAGCCTTAAAAGCGAACCTAAATACAAATATGTCCTAAAAGCGGACCTACAACATTCAAACATGATTTTGACTGTTTAAACCCTCTGTTGACCAATCTTGACCTCAGACTTCTTGTAGACGTAGTCAACAGACATCCTATGCATCAACACAGAGGAGTTTTCGTTAATTACAGGTGCGGAAAACAAGTAATCAACGTAGAAACAGCTTGAAAATCACTTTAAACACCTTTATGTATTGATTTAACACTGATTACATCCAAATCTCGATTCGACAGCACTTCGGTACGAGTTTTCAAGACTGTTACAAATGATCCGCTTATAAGGCTTTATATAGTTGCTGAGGTTCACTTGTTTGTACATGTCATTCAAGCGGAACCTTCAGCTGACATTCAAGCGGAACTAAAACTTGCTGTATAAGCGAAACTTCTTTGTGACAAATAAGCGGAACTATCTACCTATGACCATATAAGCGAAACTATCTCCTAAAATACACACAATCTCCTGTTTCCTTATAAAACGTGCCCTGATCTAACAATCTAAGACTAAGACTCGATACAAGACGAAGTCGACAGATGTATGCACCAACAGACTCCCCCTCAGATGTTGACGAGTCGACTATCGAGTCGTGACAATGCTGTGTCTTCACATCTTCAGTCTTGATCAGTCTCTGGGCTTCTCTTTCTCTATCTTCGTCTCTTTCTCTTTTATCACCAACAAACTTCCTCACTTTGATGTTGACATCTTTTGAGTTCCTCAGCTCCAACATGCACTCCCCCTCAAATATTGAATTTTCCTGAATAAAACTCTACCACAAACATAAGTTTTATAACAAACATTTAAGCATTTGGACAACAATTGAAACTTATCACAAACAAATCAATCAATCAGATACTGATGAACCACTTGAAATTGTATCATTTTATCAAAACAACACACTCTCCCAAACCATCTGTTCATCATGTTTAGCACTTAGAATTTTGAAAATCAGCTTTTCAATATCAGTCGTCGAAAATCTTTTTGACTTTTTCAAAAAAAAAATTTATGCTAAAACACACCAAAAATCTTTTTGTATTTTCTGAAAGATAATAACTGACACAACATGTAAAACAAAAGAATGCAGAAATGAAATATTTACAGACAATATTTTTGTGAGTTTGTGCAAGAGGATCATATCAGTTTTGTGACAAATCACTAACACCGTTAAGCTTTAAACATACTCAGTTCTAAACAATTTACCTAGATTGTCAATATATTGGTCCACTTTAAATTTTCACACAAATTTCAATCGATTCGAGATACGATATTAATGTTTTAGAAACTTAAACTTAATTGTGTATCACTCCACTTGAATATACTCCTGTATCCAGATCCCAATATTCAGTCTTACAGGTGAATATACCACAGATGATATCTGTAAAGGGGTTATGTGCGAGGGCCGTGAGAGCTCAGGTCGATACTTCCGTATACGCAGAGAGATGACGGCTTCAACTTTCGGGGGGGTCCCCTTTAGAGGATCTTTTGATTACAACAGCAGCGATTATCAATTTTATTGTTTCATCAGCTTACTGAGAGCGATGCTATGTTTCAAGCATTTTGCGAAAAGCATTATCCGGGGACTAGGTCAGTACTTCCATACCGCAGAAGTCCCGGGATAATACCTCAGATATCACTGAGTATAAAGACCTAGTATCTCAGAATACGGCTTTCAAACAAAATTTCGGGGGTTACCCATATATCCAAGAATAGTTACCCACTAATCAAGCAAGTTTGAATTAGGTTTATATCTCGTTTCAATTTACTAAATGTGCGAAAACCTACTGACACATCCACAGTAAGATTGTTTATCACATTTTTTACTTTACATTTCTTTAGCGTGTTGTGATAGTCCACTGATGTACTATCATTTCCTCTATTTCACAACAAAACTCATTTTTTAAAATTTTTCATGTTTTTGGCTTTTTCAATTTTTCTAATGTTTTTGGATTTTCTAAAACTTTCTACTACTCCCCCTAAAATGCAAACACATTAAAGAAAATTTGAAAAATATCTAAGATCTAGACACACTTGAACACAAAACAAACTGTACAAAACTTGACAACCGATATCGAATTGCATTAATTCGCCATTCACTAGCGCATAAACAATCAGAACTCCCCCTACCAACAAACTATTTTCCCATTTAGATTTCAAAACACTTAAGTTTGTTCTAATCAAAATGGTTTTTCCGGAAAATAAGTTTGATTGATTTTATCACTTGTAGATTTATCAATAACAAGTTCGGGGTTGTGGTTCATCATATTGTCTTCCAACCAGTTGTAGGAAAATAAAGTACAAATTAATGTCCTTGATTTACCATATGCAATCAATGCACAAACAAATCTTCTAACCACTTGTTCAACAAATACAAACAAACCTCTTTACCATATGTATGATTGACGTTACCGAATCAATCTCAAGAAAGATGTCGATTCATGCTCCACGCTTATCAACCTGGGAGCTCCGGCAAGTCCTGAAACTTACTGTTCATAGTATGTACCATCCCAGTCACAAACCAGGGATGGTTCAACCTTTTCTTTCTTTGTTTTCTTCTCATAAAATTCTTTAACCCCTTTGACTTTTCGATCAATCATCTTACCAAAGATATGTTGAACTTTGGGGTTAAAGACCTTCTCAGCATCAAATTCCTGTTTATCATTATAAAATTGATTAGAAATTTCAGTTTTACCAATTTTCTTTTTATAATTCTCAGCCCGAAGTGATGGAAACTCCTCATCATTCACAATCGGAACTGATTTTTTTTCATCTTTTAAAACGGCTTCACATTTTGATACAACTTGTGGCTCAACTGATTTTATGGAATCAGTTTCATCACCAGAAGAGAGCTCCTCTGATTTTGACCTATCAGAATCATCGCTAGAGCTTTCAGCAACTTTCTTAACAACCCATTTCTGATTGTCAGATTTAGCCCTCTTCTTGTAAAACTTGTTCGAACTCTCACCAATTTCAAAAATAGAATCTTGAAAAAATTTTGTTCTATCAATTGGTGGTTCGAATTCAACTACTCTTTCCTTGAGTTTACGAGATACTCCCTGTTTTGATTGTATTGCCTTAGAACAATCTCGGGCAATATGTCCAACAGTGTTGCATCGGAAACAGGTTCTCGTATCTGTATTCTCCTCACCCATCTTCTTCAATTCATCTTGCTTCTTTGCAAGAAATTCATTGTTTGACTGCCTCCAGAAATCTTTCTTTTCTTCTTCTTCAGATGACGTTCCTGAAACAAAATTCATTTTTGATTTAAAATCACGAACATATTTTTTATTTTTCTGTTTTTCTATAGGAGTAAAACCAAGACCTTTCTTTTTGAAATTACCATTATGGTTTGATTTCTTTTGGAAACCTGAACCAGAACTGTAATTCTTTTTCTTGTTTAATCTTTGTTGTACTCTTGAGGTGTATATTTTAGGTTTTTCATTAAGACATAAGTCTTTTATTTCAGAAATATTAATTTCTGTTAGTTTGAAAACCTTGTTTATCAATTCAGTTTTGACACCTCTTATTGGAAATTCCTCATCAGAATATAATTTGTCAGAACAAAGTTTATGCAACTTTGAACAATCCATCATCCAAACTAGATTTTGATAACAAAAATTTTCTATCATAAACTATTTTGTCCTGTTTTTTTGTTTGACACGGAGTGCTTGACCCAGACTTTGACTCTGACGCGAACTCTGACTTTGACTCCTCTATTTCATCGTTTTCTAACACATGATCCACGACTTTCTTCATCAATTGAGACTGTTTATCAGTGTCAGACGATGTAAACACAACATCAATACTGTCTGGTAGATTGACTGACGACTCCGACTCCCACTGTAAATTTGTTGCCTTTTTGACTCTTTCATCGTTTGGGTATTTTGGCAAATATCCATTTTCCAGCGGGGGTGCACATTTGTTATAACTGACACCTTGTTTCTTACCAGAATCTTTCTTGTCAGTCTTTTTCTTCGTGTCATTCTTCTTCTTTTCAGAAATCTTTTCTTCAGCAATTTTTTCCAGCTTCCTTCTCTTCAGTTACCTCATCATCTTCCCATGCCTTCATACTTTCAACTGTCAGATAAATCCTGTCAATGACATAAGAAGTAGATGAGTAACTTTTTAACAAACGGTTAACTCTTTCTGTTTCAATTCTTTGCAACTCAAGCTTTTGTTCCAAAGCAGCACACTTCTCGATGTAATTATTCACAACTTTCTGTTTAGTCATGAATGCTCCCTGAAGTGTCTTCAATGCTGTTGCTTGTTCTTCACTTGATTGATTGTATATATTTATGGACTTGTTCAGAACATCATAAGATTCCTTTAACTGATTTATGTTATTAATCAGTTCACTGTTTTTCTTCTTGAAAATCTCACAGTTTTCACACATCACAGGAATCTTTTTAGCATTAACTTCAGCATCAACTTTAAACTTTGGAACCTCTTTCATCTTTTGCCTTCTGTTTACAAAAATATCTTCATCATCACTGCTCACCGGTGTTTTGACCTTTTTCTTTTTCTTTTTAACTATTTCATCATCATTATCACTGTCAGCGATCAGCTTCATATCAGCTCTGAATTTTCTTGCCCAATACTCAGTATCATCATCACTATCACTTTCAACCTTTGCCATGAAAGCAGTATAAGCTCTAGTTTGATCAGGAATATAATCATCCCAAGTAAAATTTTCCCAGCTAAAACCCTCTGGTAGCTTTTCATCTTCTTGATCAATCAAACAAGCTTTTGCATTATCTGGAATATATTTATCCCAGTTGAATGACTTCTTTTCATCTTGATTAACCACACATGCTTTCTTTCCAGAATCTTCAATTATGGGTCTTCCATGTGCAGTTTGTGCTTGATGTTGATGTTGTTGTGATGGTGATTGAGCAACTTGATGGTAGATGGCTTTTCTGTAATAATCATTGTTGTTGTTGAAAGGATTTTGAGCTCCACTTGCTTCTCGGTTAGTGCACTCCCTCTTGAAGTGACCTTTTTCCCTGCAACGAAAACAAGTGACTTTAGATTTATCAAAACCTAAAGTAGAAACATTAGCATCACGAAGATCATCTCTCCCCGTTATCTGCTTAAATTTCTCAGCTCTCCTTAGTACGCTAGCCAAACACCATTTAATATCCATTAGCTCCATCTCTTCAGCATCTATCTGGTCGTATTCTTCCTTGGTTAACATTGGATTCCCGATACGACCTGCAACAAAACAAGTATAAGATTCCAAAACCATTCCTAATAAAGACATTTGACTTTTGGCAACTTCTTCAGAATAATCTTGATCATTTTCAAGATTTAAAACAATGTTACACTGAAGTTTTCTCCCATTTTTCGTAGCAGAAATGTTTGGATCAAAAGATGAAAATGATGTAAAACTTGTTTTGCTGCTTGATCCTTTAGATGAGTTTTCAGATGAATTTTTGACACTGTAGGCAGTTTCAACTTTCGAAGATAGATTTGATGATTTCTCATTCACCCCTGCTTTATAGTATAACCCGATATCCTGTTCGCCATCAAAATCCTTCATTCGAATAATTTTTTGTTGTTCCATTTCTTGAGCTTCGATCTTTTCAATGAACTTGCTGAGTGTCAGATTGCTAAAACCTTTCTTGTTTCTGAGCATCATAAGATATGTGCCCCAAGTCTCATATGGCAAAGCATCAGCAAGTTTTTCGATCAACTCTCCATTGTTTTTCTCAATACTCAATCTCTTCATGTTAGCAAGCAAATTGCAGTATCTTTCGATAATTTCTCTTGTACTTTCATTCTTTAATTCACGAAACAAATCAAATTCTTTCTTTAGAAGCGATTTCTTGCTTTTGACCATTTCTTCACTACCACGAAACTTTGACCTTAAAGCTTTCCAAATCGAATATGAAGTTCCATTGTGTTGCAAAAGAACCATAATATCCTCTTTCACTGCTTGTTGAAGAAGACTTAACATCATTTTCTCATCTTTGTATTTCTTTTTAGCATCAGCACCGAGATCTTTTATCGGAACAGGCTCTTCATCATCATTCATCGGTCGAACATATTTTATCTCGACACATTCCCAAGCATCTAGGTAATTAGCTTGTACCCAATTCTCAAAACGACCTTCCCAACCTTTAAATTCTTCTATATTCATGAGTTTGGGTGGTTTTTGCATTGTACCCGTTTCATTCTCGAGCATTGTATTTTGTGCAAAAGTGATCGGTGTAACCGGAGTAGCGAATGCGTTGAAAAATTCCTCGTCCATTTTCAGATTTTACAAAAATTACACAACAGTCCTTAAAAGCGAACCAGATTGTTTGAAATGTTCACAAAAGCGGATCTCTTATTGTGACAGAAAAGCGAACTAGAGTACCCAAGGTCAAATAAGCGAAACTAATTATTGTTCACTGAAGCGGACCTACTTATGTTCAAACAAGCGGACCTACTAAGTACGTATAAGCGAACCACCTAAGGTTCAAATGAGCAGACCTTCTTGGTTCAGACAAGCGAATCTAACTGCGAAGAGTACACAAAAGCGGAACTATTTGAACTCTTGAAGCGGAACTTCTTGATATGGTGACACAAAAGCGAAAGTATGTGTGTCTCTTGAAGCGGAACTCCTGATAACGTGTAACAATAAGCGGAACTATTTGGTCCTTTGAAGCGGATCTATGAAGTGATCGTAAAAGCGGAACCTATTCACGAGTAGTTTTGATCCATTTATAATCCGAATTTTAACACCAAATTTTCCAGGATTGTCTATATCCAATTACACACAATCCGTGAAATTTTGATCTGATTTTGACCAGTGAAACTTTCTGAACTGAAGAAAGAAGGTGTAGAAGTAAGAAAACGAGTCGAATTCCAGCTATTCTCTGCAGAACTCCTCCTCCTGAAGCTCTGATACCACTTGTAGGATCGTGTCTCAACCCGAATGAGTCGTTCAGAGGAGTTTTCGTTAATTACAGGTGCGGAAAACAAGTAATCAACCTAGAAACAGCTTGCAAATCACTTTAAACACCTTTATGTATTGATTTAACACTGATTACATCCAAATCTCGATCCGGCAGCACTTCGGTACGAGTTTTCAAGACTGCTACAAATGATCCGCTTATAAGGCTTTATATAGTTGCTGAGGTTCGCTTGTTTGTACATGTCATTCAAGCGGAACCTTCAGCTGACATTCAAGCGGAACTAAAACTTGTCGTATAAGCGAAACTTCATTGTGACAAATAAGCGGAACTATCTACCTATGACCATATAAGTGAAACTATCTCCTAAAATACATACAATCTCTTGTTTCCTCATAAAACGTGCCCTGATCTAACAATCTAAGACTAAGACTCTATACAAGACGAAGTTGACAGATGCATGCACCAACAATGTATGTGATGAGAGTCTTGAGCTTTCTGCTTTCTTCATTTTCTTGTCCACTCTGCTTTCATCTTCTGAGCATTCTTCATCACTGTCAGAATCAGATGAACTTTCGGACGTGTTGTACTCGCTTGAGCTTTGCTCTTCACTTGCTTTGTAACTTAAATCATTGTAGTGTTGATCTTCGCTTGAACTTTCCGAGTCTTGGTCTTCGATTGTTTCAACGCTTGAACACTCGGAGCTTTCATCATTTGTAGTTTGATCTTCACTTGAGCTTTTCGGGGTTTCTTCACTTAGGAATTCGAGACTTTCACCATCTGTTATTTGATCTTCATTTGAGCTTTCTGATTTTTGCTTATCTTCTGAGGCAGTGATGCTTGAGTCTTCATTGCAGTGATCTTCAGTGACACTCTTATCTGAATCTGTCATACCTGTTCGAGATGGAATAAATTCTGGAATTTCCTCTGTGAGGAATTTTCCAAAGCTATTCTTTTTCAATTCTGGCACAAATACAGGAGATTCACAAACAATTTTATCATCACAAAATGCAGAATTTAAATCATAACATTCAGACACAAAATGTTCACGATCACGGGTCTCAAATGTAGGCGCATGGCCCTTACAGTCATCCGAAGATTTAAATTTAGGCACACGGCCATTACAGTCATCCATCCTAATTAAATTATTACATTCATCCCGAATATTGTTTTTCTTAGAACAATTCCAGGCGAACCAGTTAACGGTGGAATAACTGTCGCCTGAATAACCTATTCCTATTTTTGAACCGCCGCAGTCTCCATCCTCATCGCACACATCTTCTTTACACACAATTGGATCTGCATTACTTTTAGAAAAGTTAGCGGTTGTTTCATTTTCACAAAACTCATTTTGTTCAACAGAGGCCTTTTCATTGATGAGATCGTTTTCGGGATGAGGAGTTGGCATAGGCACATAATTTTTGCTATGTGGTTGAAAGAAGAGTTTTCTTTCATTTCTGTGCCTGTCCTTATACCCGATCCCGTCTTTCACAAACGTTGGTCGTTGGCAGTTTTTGATGTCAGTAAAGGCCTTTTGACTGACATTCCATTTGTCTATTATAATTTGTAATTTATTCTTTTTGTTCAAAGCTTTTTCTAATCTTTCTGTGAGATTATTAATGATAAAATCTTTTCTAAACACAAATTCTTTTAGAGTTTGCATTTCAGCTAAAGTTGAATTCAACTTTCTCTGATATGCGGCCTCGTTCTGTTTAAGCTCATTGTTAAATTTTAAAGCTTTGTCTTTTTGTCTCTCAAATTCTAGATTTAGAGACTTGTAATGTGCCACGACATCAACGCATGCAGGTGTGCATAGCTTTACTTTAAAACTATGTGGAATACTGTTTACCAAGTCTTTGTCAGCCTTTTCTTTTGAAGATTCTGTTTTCATAGCTGCTGCTGGGACCTTTTCTTTGCCCTTCTTCTGATCAGATGCCTCCTCAGAAACATGCTCCTTTGCTTCTCCAGACTTCTTTTCTTTCTCAGGCTCCATGGAGGTGAGAATGCTTTTCAGACCTTTGTCAGCAGTGTTGTCTCCTTTTGGAATTCCAGCTGTTTGCTTCTCAAACTGCTTTGATGAGGACTCGCTTGAGATCTTTGCCATGAGAGCTTTGTTGACTTGCTCCTTAGCTTCAGCAATTTCTTCACTCCAATCATAGTCTTCGACGACTAAAGCTTTTGGTGTGCTAGGAGACGTGTTGTTCTTGTTTTCTTCGACTGTGATTTGTTTTACAGCAGGAGTTGATTCAATGTTTCCTTCTTTCAACAAGGGGCAGTCACGCTTGAAGTGGCCCAGATTCTTGCAGTTGTAGCATCTTAGTTTGGATTTATCAAAACCAGCTTTTCCAAGACCCAAACGCTTTCCGGTTTTGTCTTGAAATTTCTTTAACCTCAAAGTGATCATGGCCATCTGCCATTTCAGATCCATTTCTTCCATGTCATCTGGATTAACCTGATACATGTCTTCAGCAGTGAACATCTCCTTCTTCAGTTCTCCAGACATCAAAGCTTCATAGCTGCTCAGAAACATGTTGAAAAGTGCCACGTTTTCAGTCGACACTTTCAACGCTTGTGTATCACCAACCGTGATAGTCTTCTCACTAGGTTGTAGAGCTTTCGATGCGCTTGCGAAAGCATTGGCGTAAATTAAGTCGGAAGCTTGTGGACTGATGCCATCTGAAGCAAGAAATGCCACATTCTTCAATCCAGCAGAGGTTTGATTTGACTTTGGTGGGTAACTAGCAGTGTTCATTTCTCGTTTGTTGACATCCATTTCGAAGGCTCTTAGGGTGTTAATTAAGTCGGACAGAGTGACACGATTTGGATTGTTGAGCAAATCTTTCTTGATCATCATACATTGAAAACTCCATTCCTTGGGGAGTGAATCTAGCAGCTTCTTTATGGCAACACGGTTTGTGACAGGATTTCCCGCCTTCTTCATTTTGGTCATCATGTTCAGAAAGCGACTGATGTGATCGGAAAGACTTTCTCCACGAACTCCACAAAACATGTCGTATTGTTTCTGCACCATGTCTCTCTTGCTTTCGATCAACTCTTCATTTCCCTCATAATACTCAATCAATGCATTCCAGAGTGCATTTGCAGTTCGGTGTTCTTCAAACATGTTATAGTCATCAGTTGACAGTGCCATGGTTAAGGCAACATGAGCACGACGATCACGTTGGATTAGAGCCTTGTCTTCATCAGTGATGGTGGTTGCATCATTGTTAGCAACTACCGCATCTCCTCGAACAACCGTTGGAATGTGGGGTCCAGCGGTGACAGAGAGCCACAGATTGTAGTCCGTGTACTCGAAGAACTACTGAATGCGAGTCTTCTAAGTGCTGAAGTCTACAGCCCCTTTCAACTTTGGTGGCCTAGTAGTGGTTCCGGTCTCAAGTTCCGCTTGAGCAATTGGACTTAGCTGATTCAGTGACATCTTTGCTTGATTTTGACAAAAGAGAGCTGATCAGAGACTAAATTCACTGACAGATCACTAGAGAGCACCTTCGCCGGTAACAGTAGTAATTTCGCCGGAAATCAGAGGGACACTGACTATTTCGCTGAACGGTCTCACGGTCTCCTAACTTCGCTGGTACACGAAGATGTCATGCACGAGCGAACAAGCTAATTCCGCTAATACAAGTAACACAAACGTTAGTTTGACTAATTTCGCCGATTACCGTGATAAGAACGTTGTGGTTCAATATCACAGTTCTTGAAGTCGCCTTCAATAATTTCGTTACAGGGTCACTTGACACTATTTCGCCGATAATCAATAATTTCACTCGAATTATGATCGTCGAAATTAATGATCATGCGATGAACTTCGAAAAGAGTTCGCTATTTTAGTTATGTTCAACAATATTTTCGCTGTATTCAAGATTTAATTTCGCTATCTTCAAATATTGTTCGCTGTATTCATATTAATTTCGCTGGACAGAGGGTTTAACACGAACTAAAACCCTCTAATCACTCAAAAATAGCTCAAAAACCATGTTTTGATGCATCAAAATGTCCAAAATGACTCCCTAATCAGATATTAACAACAACATATTGATTAAACACACCAAATCAATCCATTTTAAGTCCAAAAATTTGAAAACCTTGAAACTTTTGAAAAACCTTCAAAACTATGAAAAATCTCAACAAGAACACAACAACCAAGAGCACTAAGGCTCTGATACCAAATTGTAGATCCCAATATCAATCCGGATCACAGTGGTTGGTTGTTTTAGTCCAAAACACCTATTGATTAAGTGTTTGAACTATGAAAAGTTAAGAATGGTCAAGAATGAAGGTGAAGCTAATTGATTAAAGAATACAACAAGTGATGTGTTGAATCCGAACAATAATGTAAATCAATAGAGCACCTTGGATATCAGATTAGAGCACAAAAAGGATTGAATGTAAACAACACTTCTATTCATCAAGAGAGCCAAAAGCTTGACATGGTTACAATGCTTGGGCTATATATAGTGCCTGACTTGCCAGCAAATTTATAAATTTGCTGGAATCTTAACTACACTAAGTCAGGATTTCTAATTCTATGGAATTACAAAATAAGCCCCTATACTATTAGATTAGCTACAAACAACTATAAAACTAATCCAGCACAAGTATGAACGATCTCAAAAGTTCCAACACGATTGACATGACCCTCTTTACTAAACGAATTAGAGAAGATGTAAGGCTGGTTTAAATCTACGTTGACGATATCATTTTCAGGTCAACTAACGAGGAGCTGTGTAGAGAATTCGAGACCGTCATGAAGGCAAAATTTGAAATGAGCATGATGGGAGAGCTAACTTTCTTCTTAGGGCTAGAAGTGAAGCAAAAGGAGGATGAGATTCTTATTCATCAGGCTAAGTACATTCGGGATATTCTCACGAAGTACAACATGAACGACTGTAAAGTTGCCAGCACCCTGTTCGCCTCTCACACAGAGCTTACTCTAGATCCTCAAGGAAAACCAGTGAACAAGTCCTTTTATCGCTCGATGATCGGCTCTCTAATGTACTTAACTGCTAGCAGGCCTGACATTATGTGGGCTGTCTGTCTTTGTGCTCGCTTTCAGACAAATCCCAAAGAATCTCATGAAACTGCTGTGAAGCGCATCTTCCACTATCTCAAAGGAACTCCGAAACTAGGTCTTTGGTATCCTAAAGATAGTAATTTTGATCTTATTGCTTATTCTGACAGTGATCATGCAGGGTGTAAAGTAGATCGCAGGTCTGTATCAGGAGGTTGTCAATTCTTGGGAAATCGTCTGATCTCATGGCAAAGCAAGAAACAGACAACGGTGTCCACCTCAGCCGCTCAAGCAGAGTACACTACGACCTACAGTTGCTGTTCACAAGTTCTCTGGATACAAAATCAGTTGTTGGATTATGGAATCAACATCATGAAGACTCCTATATTCATCGACAATGAGGCATGTCTTGGAATTGTGAAGAACCCCATCCAACACTCCAGAACAAAGCACATTGAAATTTGAATTCACGCAATTCGAGATACCTACGAGAAGGGGTACATTCAAGTGGTCCCAGTGGATATAACACAGCAACGGGCCGACATTTTCACGAAGGCCTTTGATAAAACCCGATTCAACCAGCTGGTAACCTGGTTGAAAATGGTAAATTTCCTTGAATGGAAATGAATCTTGTGGTCCAAATTGTCCGCAAATACTCTATCTTTTACATTAAAAAAAGTTTGTTGAAAGTAAAACAAGTATCGTGAAGCGTCGCCCACCAAAAAGATTTTCTCAGTTTTTAAAATTTTATTTGCGGGCAACGGACTTTCGAAAATAAAGATTTTAGGGGGGATATTGTGACAACCCGCATAATCACAGGTACTGTACAAATTAATTAACCCTAATTATGTGATTAATGACTGTGCTTGATTACATCTGACGCTTTAAACTGCTTACAGATTTATGCGATATACATACATGTGCATTCTTTACATACAGTCACTCCATTTATTTCATACAGACTCTTAGTGACAAACCTGATGCACAAAGCACAGTTAGCACAGTGAGCAGATAACTCAGACACATGCTGACAATGCCAGCACATAGACAGACACTATTTTTAGGCCAGTATGGGCCAGAGATAAAGCACTACACCAGTATGGAGTGTAGGGAAGTGAGAACCATAAGACTATGTCACTAGGTGATAGTTTGAGTGCCGGAAAGTACCTAAAACTCATTTTAAATACAAAATTCTGCAATTTCTCTAACAATTCAGCTTCTAACACACTCATATTATACAGAGTATTGACTAAATGGTCCTGAACGCTTTCCTAAGTGTTGGAATTAAATTCGTTACAAAAAGATGCACAAAAGACGCTATACAGTACAATTAAACGCTTTAACGGAACGATACGTAACCAAACAACCAGACATTATCCGGGACACCAAAATATTGTCAGAAATATAACTTTATCATTCTTAATTAATTACGGTCACAAAAATCCCCATACGCCATGTAAACATGACATACACCCGCTATACTTGAAAATACCCTTAACCTTCTAATTTAATACCTATTAGTTAACAAAAATTTTCACTTTACCCCCCCCCCCCAACCGAAAATCTCCCATGATCACGTAAAATATTTTGTTTAGATTGTTGTAAAGGTAATCTTAAATTCTATTGGCCAAGGATATTGAGTATGATGACCCTAGATTCTAGAATGCTCATATTTCCAAGAAACTCATCATCACCATCAAGCTCTTCACTCAACCTCACCCCCTCCCCTTATTTTCGGCTCCCCCCTTCCCCCCATAACCGAAAATCATCACCACCACCTCTCACTACCTTCATCTTCTTCATACAAGTCTCATTTCAAGCTTTGAAGTTCCTCCATAGAAGTGCAAGTTGAAGAGTTTTCAAGGAAGATTGGTTCAAGCCTTTGTCACTAACATTTCTTCATCATCTTTGCCCTAAGATTGTTACCCTAGCCTTGTGCTAGTAGTAAGTCCCTTCACACCCTTGTTCCATCTTGTTCTTTGTTATGAATACTTAGAAGGAGGATGATAATCATGTAACACAAGAAAATGAACACTAAAAAGTTGAACTTGAAATTCTGCCTAAAAACCATATATAAAAGGGTTGTATGAAGTTGAAATCTGGTTGGTTTAGGGTTGGTTAAAGCATGATTGAGGTTTGATCATTAAATCATCGATAAACCATAGTTAGAATCTTTGTTGATGCATTTTTAGTAACTTTTACTTTGTAAACAGCTTGCTGAGTTGTATTTCCAGCCGACTTCAACAGGCTGTAACTGGACCGTTTTAAATCGAAAAACTGATTTTATGAAGCCTAAAATGTGTATTTTGGAATAACTAAACAAATGGCACTGAAATCGTAATTTTTCGAGATCGTTTACTATTTTTAAAAGACTAATTTTGGACAGCAGCTCAAGCTGCATTTTTACTGCAGAAAAAGTGTGTCATATTTGGAGTCATAACTTGAAACCTGAGTAAAATCGACTCATGTAATTTTTACAGTAGTTGGTCACCGTTGTCAGGATGACCCTCCCACTGGAATTTCGTCAATCGGATCCACGGTTAATTTTTAGTGAATTATTCCGTAAACTGCAATCAGAAAGTAACAAATCTGATTGCAGTCGGGTAAATAAATTTCTGTAAAATATTGGTAACGAACTGGACTCTGATATTTTTACACAATAAAATTTGCGTCATATGAGTCATTCTGTAAAAATTTGGGAATTTTTGGAAAAGGTAACTATTTTATAAAAATCCTCGAAAACAGTCCAGTTTTGATTTATAAAGCTGAAATAAAGTAAGTAATGCTTTGTACGTTTATATGTCGGTTTGATTATTTTTTTATTTTTTTTTACACAATATAATTTGGATCATATGAGTCATTCTGTAAAAATTTGGGAATTTTTGGAAAAGGTTAACTATTTTATAAAAATCCTCGAAAACAGTCCAGTTTTGATTTATAAAGCTGAAATAAAGTAAGTAATGCTTTGTACGTTTATATGTCGGTTTGATTATTGAAAATGAACTATGGGTTGTACGTAAAAGAAAATGATATGCTAATTAAGCATGGACACCTCCGTTTACAAAGGAGACTATGGCGAAATTTTCCGAAAATCCGAACACTTAGTAAAATATTCGAGAAATATAAACACGAAATAGTTGTCTAACTATTTTTCTAAGAACGATAGTTAAGTTAAAATAATTATTATTATTTTAACAAAAATAATACCAAGGTGACAACTCAAAACACCAAACTCTAAGCCAAGGCACGGCCCGTTCGTCTAATAGACATTAGTACGTTGTAGGTTGTCGTGTAGCGGAAAGAGTTAAGATTCGAGTCAAGACGCACTACGGTGAGTTCATGACCCCCTATTCCTTTACTGTTTTGGGTTATATACTTCGGGGGTGGAATACATGTTTACAAATTATTTCAGACATTTTATACATGGTATTGTTAGCTTAAGGAGGGTTTTTATTACGCGATCAAGTGAGTGGTGGGCATGACACTTAAGGCCATTAATCCTCATCGTAGGACCACGGGACATGAGTGATAGATCTATTTGGGTGTAGCGAGCCCACACCCATGATGCCGGGGGCCCATAGTGGTGACTATGTCTTCATACCGGAGACAAATTTGCTAGGTTTGAGTCTTCCTGCATCATTCACATATACTATTGGATTTGCAACCCAATGGTGATCAGTTTTTTCCTTATTGCTACATACCAGGGACTATTTTTACTTACAGACTTATTAAAACGGTTTATACACACAGACTTACACATGAACTCGCTCAACTTTTTGTTGACTTTTTTAAACTACATGTATTTCAGGGAATTAATTTGGATCTAGCAAGTGATGCATGATTAGCTGCGTACTAAATAAGAATGTCATCCAGGGTCATAGGTTTGGGAAGTGTAACTCCTTCCTGGACGGGTTGCATGTCTCAAATCCTCGTGTTGTTGGTAGTCGTTTGTCGAGTCTTATGAACTCCTTTTAAACAATTCATGGTTTGTAACGTATTCGGTGGTTGACGTTTTAAGACAATATGTTATGCATTTTCCAAACTATTTTAATGGATGAACATCATATCTTTTTATCATATAGCATTGTTGTGATTGTTGCTATGGTATTAAGAAGTCACACCAAATAAACCCACGCTTCCGCAAAAGGCAGGGCGTGACAGCTTGGTATCAGAGCCTTGATCATAGCGAACTAGGATTCCTTCTCGAGTCTAGACTATGATCACTAGGGCTCTCACAAAAATGTTTTCAAACGTTTTTACATTTGCATACACTAAAAGTCCAGATCCAGGGCACAAACATTTTTACAAACAAAAGGCCACAAATACACTTTTTAAAATTTTTGTATCAGTCTTAGAGACTGAGGGAGATTTCAGTCTTAGAGACTGAGGGATTCAATCTTAGAGATTGGGGAAGTTTAGCCTTAGAGACTGGGGAAAATTTGAGTCTTAGAGACTGGGAGGTTGGTCTTAGAGGCCAGGAAGTTAGTCTGAGAGACTAGGGAATTCAGTCTTAGAGATTGGGTGGGATAGCCTTGGGAAGACTAGGATGTATACATGATTTCATTGTTATTTGTTTACATGCTTACCTTATTTGTGTGCATATGTTGTGGTTGTGTTACAGACACCATGGCATCATCTGGTAGTGGAGTATCCAACGTGAGTGACCCGATGGCCTTCACCTCTGATGACGAGATGGCCACCGACTCGGGAGTTTACACCTTAGACACCACGAGCACCGATGAAGACGATTTTCAGCCTTTTGCCCTACCGATTTTCGGAGAGGACGTACCCCTAGCCGATGGCCCACCAGGAGAGGATCTACCCCTTGTCCCAATCCCTGCCCCTCTCCCCTTCGCTGCAGTTCCCTTTGAGGAACAACCTCTCGACGCGTTACCCGATGGTGACATCAACCTACTCATCGAGGGTCCCTCGGAGGGAGACCAGGATGGTGGGGCCCCGGTAGAGGACGGTGTTCCACCTGTTGATATCCCAGTTGTTGATCCCATTGTTCCCATGGTTGAACTCCCTGATATGGAGGTTCATTCTGATTTGTCCGCCCCAGGTTCTTTTGAGTCTATAGCTTCCTTTGTCCCACCGTCGGGATCCGGTTACATTCCTCGTGTTGACGGTGATGAGGAGATGGAGTTGGAGCAGCCTGCTGAGGCTCCTGTTCTCCCAGATGATCAGATTCCCGTTATGTCTGCTGATCATCAGCTCGCTCCAGTCATTCCAGAGCCCATACTTGCCCTTGACCCTGTTCCTGTCTCTGATGCACCCGTCGTTGCACCACCAGCCGTTGAGATCCCAGATATCGCACCCATACCCGTCCCATGGCTATTTTTGATGACCTTTCCCCGTTTGCTACCCACATTGACCCGAGATACGCTAACACCATCAATGGGTGGATTGAGGAGGATGACTACCCTCCGTATGTAGTCGAAGTCACTCCCCCTACCGTGCATATTTCTACACCCCTTGATATTCCGGTATTTCCTCCACCCACATCTGATGCCCATCGTACCGACCTTCCGATCACTTTCCTTCAGGACATTCCTCCGCCCCAACCTGGGGAGGGATCGTCGAGTCAGCCCTTCGGTCACACACCATTTATGTCAGGGGATAGCCAGTTCTTACCACAGATCCCTTATCCTGATTTTGTTCCACCCGTGTCATCTACTGCACCTTTCACGCCTTAGTTTCCCCATACCACTTCACAGGATGCATTTACACCACACACTACATATCTGGTTTCAGCCCCAAGGGGTGAGCCATTTCTATGGTCATCACCCCATGTCATGCCTGTATCCGACCCTTATCATCCCTTCCATGTCGGATACTCTATAGAGGACACGCTCACATCACTGCAGTTACAGCAGGACGCCTTGAGGCGATATGTCCAGGAGTTTGGGAGAGCTCCACATCCCCCATGCCGCTGCCAGACTCTGTCTACAGCACCTCACACTCCTTTTGCATCACCCCATGATTCAGATGTTCGTTTCCTCCCTCTCGATCAACAGGTTGCTTCCGTGTTGCGTTTTGCCTATGCACTTGAGGAGGACTTGGTGCAGTTGCGCCGATTGATTTTCTCTCGTTTTCCGCCTCCTCCGCCGCCATCGGCATAGCCACTTTTTATTTACTGCAGGTACTGACTATTTTGACGAGAAGACAGCGACCGAGCCAGACTTACAGCATTTTTGAGGACCACTTTTGACATCATATGGATATTCGATTTTGACAGTTGTATTTGGTTAGACATTTCAAGACAAGGGCATTGTGACCCTTAGTCTCTTGGGTTGTATGGTACTTTTTGGGAAAACTTACAAACATTGTATTGTGGTTTATTTATATGAAAGCTCAGTCGTAGTATTCTCGTTACATGTTTTGTTAAAATTTTTGGTGTTATGGCTATGACATGAGATGTTATATGCATGATGAATGTTACTATGTATACGTATGATTATTATACTTACTATGACCTGACCAATATGGAACATCCTCTAGAAAATGCCTCCTCGACGCGACGCACGCATGCCGACTAACCAGGCAGAACTGCAAGGAATTATCGCTGCCGCTATCGCGCAATATCCTGCTTCTCAAGGAGAAATAAGCGGAAACATCTCCAAAAACAACCCTCCGAACGGTAATGATCAGTCATAGGAGACACATTACACTATATTTGGACAATTCTTGTGCGACTGCTAATAATTCCCATAAATGACATTGCACGTACAGGGTGTACTTTCAAGTAATTTTTAGATTGCAAGTCGCAAAACTTTGATGGCACTGGAGGTGCCGTGGCTTTTACCCGTTGGACTGAAAAGACAGAGACGACAATAAGAATGAGCAAATGTGCACCGGGACAACAAGTACATACATCTCTGGGCTTTTTACTGATGGTGCCCTATCATGGTGGAATCTCCAAGTTCAAACCTTAGGAGAGGCTGCAGCGTACGCCATGACTTGGGCTGAATTGAAAGAGCTGATGCGAAAGAAGTATTGCTCCAGAGCTGAGATCCAGAGATTGGAAACGGAATTTTGGAACCTAAGGATGGAAGGTCCAAAAATTTCTGAGTATGTTCAAAGGTTTCATGATCTGTCCCAGGTGGTGCCGTACATGGTCACACCTGAATTCAAGCGTATCGAACGCTTCATCTGGGGTTAGCACCTCAAATTATGAGCATGGTCACAACGTCAAAGCCGGCAACCATTACTGAAGCCATCGACTTAAGCATCCCACTGACTGAAGAAGCCATCAGGCTAAACAAGTTTTCAAAGGATGATCAGAAAAAGAAGGAGACTCATGTGGAGTCATCAGGAGAAAACAAACGCAAGTTTTCCAACTTCAAGCAAGGAACCAGCAGTGGTAGCAAGAGAAGTGAATCAAACACACCGACCAGGGCCAAGACTGGTGATGAGAACAGAGGAAAAGGTTACATGGGCACTCTGCCCAAGTGTGGTACATGTCAGTTCCATCATCCCGGACCGTGCCGACTCAGAAAATGCGAATCTTGCGGGAAGACAGGCCATTCAAAGGAGACGTGTTGGGCTGGATCAGGCCAAGGTGGTCAAAGGGGTTACAATAACAACAACTGTGGAAATGGAAACAGGCCGCAAGGAAATAATGGGGGAAACGGAAATCGTGGAAATGCCCCGAATCAAGCTGGTAACCGGGGAACAAACGGAAATCGAGGCGGAAATGGTAATGGGAATGGCCGAGGGCCAGGATGCTTCAACTGTGGGGACGTTGGGCACTTCAAAAGGGAATGCCCGAAGCTAAATCAAGCACAAGGCCGAGTTTTTGACATTGGTGCGAGGGAAGCGCGCCAAGATCCGAATGTTGTCACTGGTACGTTCCCTATAAATCAACGCTATGCATCTGTGCTTTTTGATAGTGGTGCCGATTATAGTTTCGTATCATTCGACTTTAAGAATATGTGTAGGATCGAATGCTGACCAAACGAGTCGTTCAGAGGTTAACTCTTGCAATTCAGATGCGGAATAATAAGAAAAGCAAGTAGATATAGCTTGTTCTACTTCCTAACTGCTTGTTGTATTGATTAGAAACGATTTACAGCTCAAACGTCACACCGGCAGAGCTTCGGCGTGGAATACAATCAATCACTCCTCAGGATCGCTCTTGACACACCTATATATAGTGTTCTGGGTCTGCTCATGTGGACATGTGACACATGAGCGGTCCAGCCTAGTTCACATAAGCGATCCACATGACAAATAAGCGGTTCATGACTACTATGACCCTATGAGCGACCCAGACTTCTAAAACCTATACAGACTCTCGTTTTCTCGTATTTCGTGCCCTATGCTACACAATACAATGTAAGACCTGATCTTAGACACTTAGACGGAATCAACAGATGTAGTGCACCAACAGACTCCCCCTCAGATGTTGATGGAGTCGCCAACACACCTTTACTTCAAAGTTGTGTCTACACATCTTCAAGCTGGATCAGTCTCTGGGCTTTCTCTTCTTTCAATCTACAGACTCCCCCTCTCGATTTACTGGCATTCATTTGTTCTTCAGTAACATCTTCAGGATCTTTGTCTGGCATTAAACACTCTAATTCTCTTGATCAGATCTCTTGATTCCTTAAGTTCATCAGCGTCAATTGATAACCAAGATCTTCAGAATCAGAATCGATCAACCTGGCTCTCCTCTAATCTTTAGAAACCAAAACCTGATTACCTGCACAATCTTATCCTAGAAATAAATTTTCTAATTTTATCATCTATCAAATACCTATGCACCAACATATGACTCCCCTCAAAATACTCTATGATGAACCACTTGAAGAAGGTTAGAATAACACAAACAGTTAGATTTCCACAAACACTCCCCCTCAAATTCTGCTCATCATGTTTAGCACTCGGAATTTTGAAAATCAGTTTTCCAACGTCAGTTGTCGAAAATCTTTTTGACTTTTTCAAAATTTTATGCTAAAACACACACAAAATCTTTTTGGATTTTCTAAGCGACAATAGTTGACACCACTTGTAGGTAAAAACAAACAGAAATATATATTTACAAACAATATTTTTGTGAGTTCGTGCAAGAGGATCATATCAGTTTATGAGACAAATCACCAACACCGTTAAGCTTGATTTCATTATAAGCTTTAAACAATTTACCTAGATTGTCAGTATGTTTGTCCTCTTAAATTTTCAACACAATTTTCAATCGATTCGAGATACGATATTAATGTTTTAGAGACTTAAACTTAATTGTGTATCACTCCACTTGAATATACTCCTGTATCCAGATCCCAAATATTCAGTCTTACAGGTGAGTATACCACAGCTGATATCTGTAAAGGGGTTAAATGCGAAACCGTGAGAGCTCAGGTCAGAACTTCCGTTCAGCAGAGAGATGACGGCTCGACTTTTGGTGGGTCCCCTTTAGAGGATCATTTTGCATTTCAACAGCAGCGACTATCAATTTTATTGTTTCATCAGCATGCTGAGGGCGAAGCTTATGTTTCAAAGCTTTAGCAGAAAGTATTATCCGGGGACTAGGTCAGTACTTCCATACAGCAGAAGTCCCGGGATAATACCCCAGATATCACTGAGTATAAAGACCTAGTATCTCAGAATACGGGACCTTTCAAACAAGATTTCGGGGGTTACCCATATATTCAAGAATAGTTACCCACGAATTAAGCAAGTTTGAATTTAGGTTTATATCTCGTTTCAATTTACTAAATGTGCGAAAATCTACTGACACATCAGCAGTAAGATTGTTTAACACTTTTTAACTTTACATTTCTTTAGCGTGCCGTGATAGTCTACTGATGTACTATCATTTCCTCTTTTTCACAACGAACTCATTTTTGGATTTTATCATGTTTTTGGCTTTTTCAAATTTTCAAATGTTGTTGGATTTTCTGAAATTTTCCCTATTCCCCCTAAAATGCAAACACATTTTAAAAAAATTTGAAAACTTCTAGACTCTTAACCTACTAGAAACATAAAATGCAAAACAAACTATACAGAAACTTGACAACTGACACTGAATCACATCAAATCGCCATTCACTAGGCATAAACAATCTGAACTCCCCCTATCACAAATCATTTTCTCATTTAGATTTCAAAACACTTAAGTTTGTTTTAATCAAAATGACTTTTCCGGAAAATGAGTTTGTGTTGATAACAACCACTTGTAGGAGTATCAATTTTAAGAACGGGAATGTGGTTCATCATCTTGTCTATCTTTTGCCATGAATAGTAAATCAAGTACAATTTAATGTCCCTGATTTACCATTTACATTTAATAGCCTCCTGTACCACTTGTAAATGTAATCACTTCAAAATATCCAAGCATCTCAAAAAATTAACCACAATTACCACTTGTGGGATCAAGATTACCACTTGTAAATACCCAAAAACTACCAATTGTAGGAATATTACGTCTACATCACCATTTTACCAATTAAAATGCCGATTCCTGCTTCGCAATTAACCACCTGGAAGCTCCGGCGTAGTCCTTTCACCTGCCAAACATTCAAACATTAATCACAATCATTCAAACAAATACATCAAAAACTTGAATGATGCCGATTCCTGATCCACGATATAAACTTGGGATCTCCGGCATAGTCCTTCGACTATTCTGGGAAACAAACTTCCCTCCAAGTCTTCTCAGACTTGAGAACTTTCAACGCTTCAGCTGTAGGGTTGTATGTCGCCTTTTTAGTTGCGTAAAAATCTTTTACCCCTTTAGCTTTCCCACTCAACATTTTCCCAAATATCTTCTTAACATTCCCGTTAAATGTTTTCTCAACATCAAATTCCTTTTCTTCATTATAAAATTGGTTTGAAATTTCAATTTTACCAATTTTCTTTTTAACCTCTTCAAACTTCAGTGATGGAAGAATATCATCATTCACTGGAATTTTCTTCACAACTTGTGGCTCTTATTCTGGCTTTGTGGAACCAGATTCATCGCCGACTTTTTCTTCTACCCTTTTAGCAACCCACACTTGGTTATCATTTCCTTTTCTTTTGTAAAATTTTGTCTTCTTCGAAAATTCCCCAACCTCTTTTTTCGAATTTTTAAAAATTTTTGATTTCTCAGATTTTTCAACAACTTTTTCTTTCATCTTCTGAGAAACTCCCTGTTGTGCTTTGATATCTTTCGGACAATCCGATGCAATGTGATCAGCTTCATTGCTTTTAGAACAGGTTTGAGTATTTCTCGGATGAAATACTCCAGTTCCATTCTTTTTCTTCTCAGCAAGAAACTCTTTGTTAGTCTGTTTCCAAAATGGTTTCTGCTGTTCATCTTCCGAGCTTCCACCTGATACAAATTCAGTGTTTGAATTAGAATTTTTCTCAATTTTATGATTTTCTGGTGGAGCAAAACCTAAACCTTTCTTTTTGTAGCTACGATTTTGGTTAGGTTTCTTTGGAAAACCAGGACCAGAATTGTAACCTTTTTTCTTGTTTAGACGTTGTTGAACTCTAGAAGTATATTTTTTAGGTTTATCAAAACTTTTCAATACTTTTAATTCAGGAATATTAACCTCTATTAGTTTAAAAGTTTTGTTGATTAATTTCGTTTTAATACTCATTATCGGAAACTCTTTGTTGTAATATAATTTGTCAGAACCATTCAAAGTATACACAACTTCGAATGTTTCATCATTCCAATCTGCCTTTGATAACAAAAATTCTTTACTATAAGACCGTTTAACCGACGAATTTTGATTGTTGACTGACGACTTTGGCTTTTCAGACTCAGATTTTAACTCTGTCTCCTCATCAGTATCCAACACCTGATCGACCACCTTTTTGATTATTTCAGACTCATGATCAGTATCGGATGAGGTAAACGTCACATCAATGTTTTCTAGTAAGATGTCATTTGTGTCGGTTTTAAGCTTTATATTGACTGCTTTTGCAAGTTGCTCCTCATTTAGTTTCCTAGGTGAATACCCATCCCAAATTGGAGGTGGACACTTGTTATAGCTAACAGTAGTTTTCTTACCACAGTCTTTCTTTTCTTTCGGCTTCTCATCTTGAAAAGCTTCCATACCTGCAACAGTTGGGTAAACACGATCAATAAGATAATCAGAGGTAGAATAGCTCAACAATAACCTCCTAATCCTCTTATTTTCAATCTTTTCAGTTTCCAACTCTTGCTTCCATTTGGCGCTTTCTTCAATGTAGAAATTTATAGCTTTTTGCTTCGACATTAAAGTTGCATTCATCATCGTCAGCGCCTGTTCTCTTTCTGTGTTTGTCTTTTGGAGACCAGTTACTGTTTTGTTCAACATGTCGTACGATTCCTTCACATAATTGAGATTGAACAGTAACTGCTCTTTCTTTTTCTCGTACTCAGCTATGATATCATCTTTTGCTGCACACTCTTTGCAGGCTTCCAGACACTTCTCACATGGCTTGACGACTTCAACAATTTTTTCAACTTCGACTGTTTTTACAACTTCAATCACTTTCTCTACTTCAATCACCTTTTCTACTTCTTTCTCTACCTTGATAACCTTCTCATCAACACTTTCAACATTCTGAACATCACCTTCAGATTCAGATTGTTGTTCTTTAGCAGCTTGTTTCTCTTTCAGTTTCTCCATTCTTTCTGCAAAATAAAAATGAAAACTTTCAGGAGACATATGAGATTTTGCAATATTTATATGTTTCTCTTCCTCATCATCACTGCTACTATGATCTGGTGATTGATCAAATTGAACTGATTTTTCAGAATCAGCATCAGAAACACTAGAATCAGATGGTGTTTTATCAAATACAACATCCTGTTCTTGTACAATTTCATCTGAACTATCTGAAACATCCCCAGAGTGTTCTGAAAGTCTATCAGTATTATCTGAACTTTCATCAGATGACACAGATTTTTCATCTCCACTTGACACATTCTCTCCAATAGATCTCATCCAAGTAGCAAACAAATTTGGCTCTCGGACGATCTTGGCAATGAAAGCTTTAAAACCTCCCTTTTCATCCACGAACATATCCCAACTGAAACCTTCTGGTAGTTTCTCATCATCTTGATCGATAACTCGTTCTGCTGTGGCTTCAGATGATATGTAATCACTCCAGCTGAAATCTACAACACATGCTCTTTTGGAGTCTTCAATCTTTCTCCCATGAGCTGTCTGCGGTTCTTGGGATTGACCAACTTGTTGATAGATAGCTTTGCGGTAGTAATCATCTTTCCCGAATGGATTCTGTGCTCCGCTAGCTTCTCTTCCTTTGCACTCCCGCTTGAAATGGCCTTTTTCCCTGCATCGAAAACAAGTAACTTTAGATTTATCAAAACCTAAAGTTGAAACATGAGCATCTAAAAAGTCATTTCTCCCGGTAATGGTTTTGAATTTCTCAGCCCGACGAAGAACACTTGCAAGACACCATTTGATATCCATAAGTTCCATTTCCTCAGCGTCTATTTGATCGTAATCCTCTTTAGTGAGCATAGGATTTCCGATCCGACCAGCAACTAGACCTTCATAGGATAACAAAACTGAACCCAGAAGTGCCATATGGTCTTTAGCAGTGTCTTCGGAGAAGCTTTGACCTTTTGGAAGATTGAGAGCTATGTTGCATTGAATCACATATCCGTTTCCAGTTTTTGTACTCTGAGACTGAAAACTTGTGTTAGTTTCTTTTGGATTTACACTCGGAAATGATGAAAACCCGCTGCTGCTCTTGTTTGCACCCTGATCAACCTTTTCTAATGAATCTCCAGCACTAAAAGCGGTTTGAATCTTTGGACTTTTTTCAACTTCAGAAACTGGAATACTACCTTTATAGTACATTTTAACATCCTGTTGACCACTAGGATTATTCATCCTCGCGATCTTCTGCTGTTCAAGATCCTGACTCTCAATTTTCTCAATAAACTGACCAATTGTTAGTTTGTCATAAACACCCGAGTTTTTCAGTATCATCAAATACGTTCCCCACTCTTTCTGAGGTAACGCATCAGCCAACTTATCAACCCATTCCTCACGACCTTTTTCAACTCCCAACATTGATAACGATCGCACTAAGTGGCAGTATCTCTCGATTAGCTTTTTAGTATCCTCTCCCGGCAAACTACTAAACAAATCAAATTCTTTTTTAAGCAATGCCTTCTTGCTTTTGATCATACTTTCACTACCCTCGAATTTTACTTTAAGAGCATCCCAAATTGATTTTGCAGTTTTGTCGTGTTGTAGCAGAATGAATATATCTTCTTTAATCGCCTGCTGTAACAAACTGATCATCATTTTTTCTGCTCTATACATTGCACGTTCTTGTTCTGAGAATTCAGATATCTGTTTAATGACTTGCAACTCTGTTCGAGGAAAAGTGTACTTTTCCAATATGCATTCCCATGATCTGAGATGATTTGCCTGAACCCAGTTTTCAAACCGATCCTTCCACCCATAATAATCCTCAATGCTCATCAATTTCGGGGGTTTTTGAGTTGTTCCCGTCTCATTTTCTAAGTTCATTGCTTGAGCAATTGCGGCTGGAGTAGTCGATGTAGCAAAGGCGTTGTAAAACTCAGAATTCATGATGACTTATCACGATTTTCAAGGCAACTGACAGAAAAGCGATTCACCACAGAACAGATAAGCGAACCAAGTATAGTCCAAATAAGCGATTCTGAATGAATATATAAGCGATCCAGAAAATGCTTGGAGCGATCCAAAGATTGTTCTAAGAGCGGTCCAGAAAGTAACTTTCGAGCGGTCCAGAGATGTTCTAAGGGCGGTCCAGAAAGGAACAAATGAGCGATCCAGAAATATGCACACGAGCGGTCCAGACACTAAATTTGGAGCGAACCAGACTCAAAACTGTACGAATGAGCGGTCCAAAACAGTGAATTACGAGCGGTTCATGATGACGTCATTTGAGCGATCCATATTTCGAACATGATTTGGTCCATAAAAACTTTGAATTTTGACTTCAAACTTTCCAGGATTTATCTAGACACTATTGCACACAATCTGTGAGAAATTGAATGAATTTCAACCGTGAAATCTCCCCGAATCAGAAAAAGAAGGTGTAGAAGTGAGAAGAAACAGTGAAATCCGGCTATAATCTGCAGAAAACCTCCTTCCAGGCTCTGATACCAATTGTAGGATCGAATGCTGACCCAAACGAGTCGTTCAGAGGTTAACTCTTGCAATTCAAATGCGGAATAATAAGAAAAGCAAGTAGATATAGCTTGTTCTACTTCCTAACTGCTTGTTGTATTGATTAGAAACGATTTACAGCTCAAACGTCACACCGGCAGAGCTTCGGCGTGGAATACAATCAATCACTCCTCAGGATCGCTCTTGACACACCTATATATAGTGTTCTGGGTCCGCTCATGTGGACATGTGACACATGAGCGGTCCAGCCTAGTTCACATAAGCGATCCACATGACAAATAAGCGGTTCATGACTACTATGACCCTATGAGCGACCCAGACTTCTAAAACCTATACAGACTCTCGTTTTCTCGTATTTCGTGCCCTATGCTATACAATACAATGTAAGACCTGATCCTAGACACTTAGACGGAATCAACAGATGTAGTGCACCAACAATATGCTTGGGTTAGCTGCTAGTAAGTTAGACATTCCGTACTCTATTGAATTGGCGAATGGGAAACTAGTTGAAACGGGTGAAGTCAGCCGGGGATGCATGATAGAACTGGGAGGACACGAGTTTACGCTAGACCTATTACCAGTCGAGTTGGGAAGCTTTGACGTAGTAATAGGGATGGATTGGCTGTCTAGCAACAAAGCCGAAGTGGTTTGTCACGAAAAGACCATCCGCATCCCAATGGCCGATGGAGAGACGATTGTAGTTCATGGAGAAAAGCGCGATACGCCATTGAGGATCATTAGCTGCTTGAAAGCTAGGAAGTGTTTGAAGAAAGGATGTGTTGCCTTCTTGGCACATATCGTAGGACCACGGGACATGAGTGATAGATCTATTTGGGTGTAGCGAGCCCACACCCATGAGGCCGGGGGCCCATAGTGGTGACTATCTCTTCATACCGGAGACAAATTTGCTAGATTTGCAACCCAATGGTGATCAGTTTTTTCCTTATTGCTACATACCAGGGACTATTTTTACTTACAGACTTATTAAAACGGTTTATACACACAGACTTACACATGAACTCGCTCAACTTTTTGTTGACTTTTTTAAACTACATGTATTTCAGGGAATTAATTTGGATCTGGCAAGTGATGCATGATTAGCTGCGTACTAAATAAGGATGTCATCCAGGGTCATAGGTTTGGGAAGTGTAACTCCTTCCTGGACGGGTTGCATGTCTCAAATCCTCGTGTTGTTGGTAGTCATTTGTCGAGTCTTATGAACTCCTTTTAAACAATTCATGGTTTGTAACGTATTCGGTGGTTGACGTTTTAAGACAATATGTTATGCATTTTTCCAAACTATTTTAATGGATGAACATCATATCTTTTTATCATATAGCATTGTTGTGATTGTTGCTATGGTATTAAGAAGTCACACCAAATAAACCCACGCTTCCGCAAAAGCCAGGGTGTGACAGATATTACAGAAAATCAAAAATTAGATGCTTGTGTCTGACTCCTGTTAGAGGAAATGATAGAAAATAGCTAACACTGTCATTTCTTGCAAAACAGAAAACAAAAAGAAATAGGGGTACCAAGCAACAACGTGTCGGTAGATTCCGCAACACCGACGAGTAAACTGCTGTTCGGGAGCAAAACATAACATCTACACAAGGATTCTGGCTTTTCTCAGGCATTACGCATCACAGTGGGTAACACGTTGCGGCATATGGCTTAAGGGTCTTAAATCTTGCGTTGATAGATTGCCAAAGTCTGAGATCTCGGGTCTTTATATTGGTGTTTCATTCGAGGATATCATAGTTGTTCTTCTGCTGCATGCAGATACATGCTGACCTAGACGCTATGATATATTTTCATAATAAGTGCCTTAAAAAAAGGCCAAACCCTTTTCATAATAAGTGCCAAATTTGGCCAAAACTTTAGATAGATTAGTTTGGTCACTCTGTTGTATGGAAGTACTGACTTGTTCACCAAAGTACAGACCTGATCTCCGCTCTATCATTGAAAAGAATGAAACCAATATACTCACCTGTTATGAGGAACTTTTGCGCATACCTTGATCGCGGGGGTATGTCCTGATGTGGGACTCACGGGCGTAATGATTCTATTCTCAATAGCTTGTGTGGGGGCCACTGAAGTCTTGTCAATATTACGGAAAACATGATAAAAGCGCTCTCCGAAGGCATGTTGAAAGAAGGATGCATGGATTTAAGCGGACAAACATACTGGCAGTTTTTCTTGTGCCCTGGTTAGTAATTAATAATAATAATAAATAAGAAATTGGCAAGTGTTGGCAATATGATCTTCTGCAGGTAAGTCGACGAGCGTCGAATGTTACAAGAAGATCCGCATCAAATGGAACCTCCCAGAGCTGGAAATTCGAAGTTCGGAGTCAAAATGGCCCAAATTTTATCAAGTTTGTGAATATTACGTAATTTATAATATTTTAATCAAAACTGGGCACGTTTTACGAGAAAGTTTGAAATTAACGAGCGAAATTAAAATTGTTTTGAAAACATCCTGGTGACGGCGAAATTAAGATACCAGCGAAATTGTAATTTCGTGAAATTGTAATTTCGCTGGTTATCTAATCCCCTTTATAAATATCCTAATAACCGTCACTTTTCAAATTTTTTAAAAATCCACTTCTTTATCTCTCTCGCCATTTATCGCTGATTATCGAACACTCTCTTAAAAACCGTCACAAGATTTCTGTTCAAAGATTTTTCAGGTAAACAATAAGTTGATAATCCCCTACAATCTTGTCATCTATCAGTCGATATACTCGGTCATTGTATCTTTGTTTAAATGATGAATTTTGGTACTTCACCTTAGATTTAGGTTTCACATCCATGAATCAGTGTTTTCTTGGTATGAGTGATAGTGTGAAACAGGTTAAACTAAGACATTGAAATGCTTGTTCTCGTTTAATTTTGTTAGAAATCGATGTTGTTCATTTGGTGAAAACTGTTGGGGGGTTTAGAAGGGTTTATCAAGAAAAACTTGGTGCTAGCGAATTAACGATGAATGTAGCGAAGTCAGCGAAATTGACATAGAATCTCAAAAGTCTCGAACACGAGTTCGAGCAACCAGCGAAATAGTCTATTCCGCTAGTGAAGCGGTCTAGACTAATGTCTTCGCTGGTGGACCGTTTACGAGAACAAAACTCTATCGTCTTCGCTGGTGGATCGTTCCGGGAACAAAACCCTATCGTTGCTAAGTTCGCTAGCGAAACTGTCGATGAAAGTTCCGGATCTCGTTCAAAAGTGTCAGCGAAGACAACCACCGGTCTGGCAACGAAATTATCTATTTTTCTTAATTTTAATTTAACTTTTTGTAAATATTTATTTTAACCTAAATATTTTTTTATATATATCCTCTAATATATTTTTCTAAATCGTAAATATCTTTGTAAATACTGTTTTTATCCATAATCTTTTATAAATATCTGTTTCCATCTCGAAATTTTTCTCACTTACCTCGTTTCTCGTGTCCAAAGCAGGATGGTGAAGAACATTGAATGGGATAAAATGTTAAAGCACAATCAAAGCATCAACCTCGAGCAAGTCCCACAGGATTTCCAAGATGCAGCTAGATGGGTTAGATCAAGCAGAATCGGCTACGCGGTCAAAACAGTTGTTAAAGTATACAAAATCCACATTCAAGAGTTCTGGGAAAATGCGAAGCCTGAAACTATCAATAATGCCAGAGGGATATCTTCAACTATTCGCAACAAATGTATAGAAGTGACTGAAGAAAGGATCCACAAAGTTCTGAAGCTGCAAGACAACGCACAAGACCTAATCTCTTTGAGAAAAGATGACATTTTGGACGGATTTCGTGGAATGGGGTATCTGGGAGACTTTCGGCAAAAGAAGGAGATTAAGAGAAGCGGAATCACAAGGGACTGGAGGTTCATCGTTCACGTAATTGCTATGTGCTTAGTCCATCGCAAAGGTGGGTTTGATGGATTGAATCTGGAATGGTCGGCAGCTATGTTAAATTTGTGTCTGAATAAAAAATTCAATATTTCTGGTTTAATCTTCAACTACATGCTAGAGAATGTCAGTGGGCCGACTTGGGCGATGTATCCAAGGTTTATCCAAATGTAAATCAACGACCAATACGAGAATCCACCGAATGATGGAGATCTCTACACTTTTCATGTTCCAACAAGTCGTCAATACACAGAAATCAAGACAAATGAATGGGTAATGCTGCATGATTCGATGTATTCTGCAGAGAGGCTGCCATTCGTGAAAGAAGCTTAAAGAAAATACAGAGAGGCACTTCAAGAAAAACAACAAAGGGCTGCACAAGCTGAAGAAGAAGCTGCTAAAAAGGAAGAATGTTTAAAAGGAAAGAGAAGAGGAAAGCAAGCAGCAGAAGATGAGCCTCCAAGAAAGAAAAAGACATCTGAAAACCTAGAAAGACTCATAGGTGCAAGTTTAAGAGCAGCTGAGTATGAACAACAACGTCAACATATCAAAGACATGAAAGAAATCCACGCGTTTCAAGAAAAAGAAAAGCGAGAAAAGAGTCTTAAAAGAAGAAGTATGTCAGAATCTGAAAGACCGGTTGTGGTGACGGAGGAAGAGCAAACTTTAGATGACTTTGTTGATACACTAATAGTAGATCCAAATGAAATCTCTGCCAGTAAATCAACACCACCGAAGAAGAAGCAGACAGATGAAGGATCTTCCAAAGTTCCTCTTGTAAAGCCCACCAGGATCTCAAAGCCGCCGGTTCCTCCACAGAGGGTTCGTCCCTTTCAAGAACTCTATGATAAACTCAATAAAGACACCAGTCCATCTGCAACCAAGGAAATCTGTCTTCTCAAGAACCAAGTAAATGACACAAATATCTTGAGAGAGAAGATTAAAGATCAGCGTAAAAAGAACAAAGAAATGAATGCTTACATGGCCAAGCAATCAAAATTCATAAGATTCCAACAGATGGGGATTAAGAAATTGTACAGAATGATGAGGAATATGTGTGAGCAGATGAAAATAAAGCCTATGTTCTCCTTTGAAGAAATCTTCGACTTTGATGCCTTCATAGAAGAAGAAACTACCAGAAAAGAGAAAGAAGTTGAGGCCAAGAAAAGACGTCTGGAATCAATCGAGAAAGTGACTGAAGGAGATGAAAGTGATGAAGAGGAAGTCGATAGAGATGAAATGCCTGCCAGATTCATTGAATGGGGTATGGAAGAGGAAGTGTTATACGAGCAGGAAGATGGAAAAACTTTCTCCCCCCCAGCATCCAGAGTGGTTCAAGAAAGAAAGAGAAAAACTCCCTGACTTTTATCAGGTGATAACTGTCGAAAAGACTGAGGCCACCGACAGAATCATCAGCTGGATGTACGACAACCTGAGAGGAATGTTTGTGGTTAAAAGACGAGGCGACGTGATTCAGTACTTCCAGACTGGATTTGATCTCTTTACTCTTCCTAGGTGGGATTTGCGTGAGCTTGGCCGTTTAGATATTCTAAATCCACAAGAAAGAAGCATTGGCGGGGATTTTGAGCGCCTGATTGCTAAAGAATGTAACAAGGGTTTCCCGAATCACAGGCCACAGCGTCCAAGACGGAGAGTGTCCAAAACAACCAGGGATCCAGTTACTGGAAAGTGAAAGGTGACGTGGGTAATTAACCCTGCTAAAATTGTCACGAAAATCTAGCTTCCTGAAGAAGTTCAAGTATCCCTCAACAATTTCAAGAAATGGTTTTACGATAGCAAAACTGGTGAAGCTGTAATCAGATCCAACGAAAACGTGGTGTTAGGGGAGGATTTTCCAATGATTTGTGATCCTCAATTGCTGTTGGGATTAGTGATCCTCACTTGTGCTTGAATTAGTGATCCTCAGAAGTATTGCAGGATCAGGATCACGGATCATCATAAGGATCCTTATACTAACGATAGTCTACTTTGAATATGATGTTGTTTTGCAGGAGTACGAGCTTGGACCTGGTCTTAGCGATATTCCTGGAGCATATTCCATGTTTATTCCGCACGTGCTTGGCCAATATGGACGTTATGGAGTTCGTGGGAGACTTGCATGAATTGCGGAATGTTTGTTAACTTAGATTTTTTCTATTTTTAAATGGGATAGCGAGCTAAGATAGAAACACTTGGCTAATTTTGGCTAAACACACACTAGTAACTGCTCTCACCAGCTCATAACCATTCACTTGGCGATTACACACTTTTATACACATTACACTATAGTGATCCTTGTAACTAGCTCGCTATCATCCGAAGTTGTAATACATTTCTTGTTTAATTTGAGTTGGTGATCGGTAGTTTCCATCACCCGAGGTTTTTTTATGCCGGAGATCATTCATTGATCAAGGGCTTTTTCCTCGTATAAATATCTGTGTCATTTGTTCATTGCATTTCAGAGTGATCCTTTATACCGTTCAATTATTCAAGCATCATCCCCGTAACAGAGAGTTTGGTTGCATTATCATTGCTTGATTTTTTGACCAAAATAGTTTGGCGCCCACCGTGGGGCAATTGGTGCTTCATTCCTAAGAAATTCTTGTTTTTGTGATCATTTTGGTTCGTTGCATCCGAGCAAGATGGCTTCATCATCAAAGAACACTTCAAGTGCGATGTCTGCAGTCAATTCATCCCAGGGCATTCCACCTTTGCCTCCACCACCTTCTGGACCTCAGAAAAATGCCGAAAAGAAACCGACTCCCATTTTCTCAAAACCTCCAACTTCTTCTGCTTCTTATACTCCTACTCCTAGTGACTTGTTTACTTTAATTTTGCAGATGAAGGAGCACATACAGCAGCAGGATAAGACCAATGAAAGGATTCTCAGAGAAATTGGAGACATCAAGAAACAGAAGAGATCGGGAGAGGATTATTCCCCATTGATGCCCAGATCTTTGAATTTCGATACTCCGGTCATAACCTCTCAGCCTTCAGTGGTTCCAGATGTTCAATACGTGGGAGGACCAAGAGGAGTGCACTAAGGATCATCAGCAATGACTCAGGCTTCAAGATCATACTTTCAACTAGCAGGATCCCTTCCTCAGCATATAGGATCCTTCGCTAGCTCAGGGGGATACTTGGGGGCGCAGCAGATTCAAGGATTCTGGCCAGTTCAAGGATCCTCTCAGGTTCAAGGATCCTCGCAGGTTCAAGCATCCTCTCAGGTTCAAGGATCCTCGCAGGTTCAAGCATCCTCTCAGGTTCAAGGATCCTCGCAGGTTCAAGGATCCTCTCAGTTTCAAGGATCCTAACAGGTTCAAGGATCCTCGTAGGTTCAAGGATCCTTGCAGGTTCAAGGATCCTCTCAGGTTCAAGGATCCTCGCAGGTTCAAGGATCCTCGCAGGTTCAAGGATCCTCTCAGTTTCATGGATCCTTCCAGGTTCCTGGATCCTTAAGGAGTTGGCAACCAGGGAATTCAGATATCCATCAAGGAGATTTCATTCCGATGCAAACCATTGCTTCTACTGGTCCTTCAATCATTCCAGAATCTCAGCAATATGGATTCACATCCGGCGTTCCAAACTTGAATCCAATGGGAGGTAACACTTTTAATAATTCATATACCACTAACCATGGCCTTATGCAGGATACAGGTATCAATCATGCTATGGCTAGGGAATTACAAAAACTAAAGGATATGATATCAAGTGTTCCAGGAGTAGTCAAGCCTATCCCGGAGATTGCGGATGGGAGCCATAAGATATCTCGTTTTGCACCACCCATCTGTGATGCTGAGATACCCAAGAGGTTCCGTGTGCCGACAATGAAGTTATATAATGGCTCGACGGAACCTGAAGAACACATAGCACAATACAGGGAAAGGATGGAGATCAACCCCATCCTAGAAAGGTTAAAGGAAGCATGTTTGTGCAAGGGATTTGGATCCACACTTACTGGATCGGCTCTTAAATGGCTGCTAAGTCTTCCCCCTTACTCTATTACCTCATTTGCTAATCTAGTTAACCTGTTTAATAACCAGTTTTCTTGTAGTAGAAAATTTGAGCGTTTAACTAGCGATTTATATAGGATAACCCAAGGTCATAATGAATCATTGAGAGATTATATCACTAAGTTTAGTAAAGAATCCTTGGATATCCCTAACCTGGATATAGCAACGGCTGTGGAAGCCTTTAAAATGGGATTGCTTAGGGATTCATTATTCTATGATGATCTTGTTATGACACCTTGCAGGAATCTAGATGAGGTAAGAACCAGGGCCCTTAGGTTCATCCGGCTAGAGGATGACAAAAGGATCCAGTGTCACCAAAGGAAAAATCATAACTTTTGATGAGGATGATCGTGTTGACATTCAGGATCCTCATCACGATGGTTTGGTTATCACTCTTTTTATTTCTAACCATTTTGTTCGCAGGATCCTTATAGACGGAGGAAGCTCTGTGAATATCATCCAGCTTGATGTTCTTAAGAAGATGAATATTCCCGAATCTGATATCATATCAAGATCCTCCGTGCTCGTGGGATTCAGTGGCGAGACTAAGAATACTCTGGGGACATCAAACTCCCAATCTATATTGAAGGGCTACATTCTTACGAAAAATTTTATGTTATTGATTGTTTATTTTGTTGTAACGTTATCCTTGGCAGGCCTTGGATACACGACATGAAGGCAGTCCCATCCACTTATCATCAATGTGTGAAGCTTCCTAGCCCATGGGGGATAGTGAAAATTGATAGTGATCAGCAGGAGGCTAAGAACTGCTACACCTCGTCAATGAAACCAGCCTCAAAGTCAAGGGAGCAATAGCAATCAAAGCATCCTCCGAGAGATGTCTTGGAGGCAAGAGAGTAGGATGTAATAGAAATCCTTATTGATCCTCATGATCCTGAATCTAAAATCTACATAGGATCAGGGATCCTTGGCGAGATGAAAGAAGACCTAATATCCTTCCTCAAAAGGAGAAAAACTACCTATGCATAGAAACACGAAGACATGACAGGTATATCTAAAGATATAATCACTCACAAACTTGGCATTGACAGGTCGTTCAAACCAATCCATCAAAATAGGAGGAAGTTTGCACCAGAAAGAAATGCCATTAGCCAGGAAGAGGTAGAAAAGTTACTCCGAGCAGGTATTGTTTTGGTCAAAAATCACACAAGGATAATGCAACCAAACTCTAAGTAAATGGGGAATGATGCTTGGTTTATTGAAAAAGTAAAGGATCACTTCAGTATGAAATATGCAAAGACACAATGATTTATACGAGGAAAAAGCCCTTGATCAATGTATGATCTCCGGCATAAAAAACCTCGGGTGATGGCAACTACCGATCACCAACTTCAATATATCAAAATATGGTTACAACTTCGGATGATAATGAGCTGAGTACAAGGATCACTATCGTAAAGTGTGTCTAAGCGTGTGAGAATTGTGTTGTGTGTCTTCCGAATGGGGAAGAGTATTTATATATACAAGTGTAGGTGGCCTATTTTAGGTAAAAAGACTAATAATCAGCTCATTACCCCTTTAGAAATAAAAGTAAATCTAGCCTAAATTGTCGCCCTTAAATCATGCCAAGTTTCCATATCCTTTGCAACGTTCATCTCTGATTGAGCGTGTGCCAAAATTGTAAAGACGCGTCCCTTGATTGTGATGCTAAGAGCGGATCCTGCTAGTCATTCCTGCAAAACAACATTAAAGTTAATGAAAGCAACTGTTAGCATGAAGATCCTATGATGGTCCGTGATCCTGATCCTGGAACTCTGCTGAGGATCACTATCTGCCAAAGAAACAAGGATCACTGGTTAGGATCACATGTAAGGATCATGTATTATAAAAATCCAGCACTAACAATTGCCCCCAAAATATAAGGAGTTTATTGTAAATTAACGAGTTATATTTTGCTTTGATCTTATCTGCAACGGGCGACTCGGATAACTAGCCGTTATAATCGGACTAGCCGTTGCAACCCTTACGTCATTGAAGTGACAACTCTGCAGATCATGATTATAAATAGGAGATAGAGTTAGGATCAATTTGCATTTAAATTCAAGATATACTCCCTTTATAATCTCGTCCGAAGATCGATCAGGTATTCTCCTCTTTTCTTTCTTCCTTCTTTTACTCTATTTTTCTGCTCCTCTGTTTACATTCTTCTGTTAGTATGTTGCTCCGAAATTCCCCTCACAAGGATCACAAGAAGAGCAGCCCCCCCGAAAAGCCAAGGGATCATTAAAGACTCTCCTACTGAGAGATGCTGCTTCACCGATGCTCACGTCGATAGGATCCGTCACTGTTTTCCGGCGGATGCTATCTTCAAGTCATTCACTTCCACCGCTTTAAGTGATTTTATCTCTGACACATGGGTGGCCTTTCCTGTAACTCCGTTCACCATAGGATATGCATATCCTTTTCCAACTTTCACCCAATCTTTCTTTTCTCTGACCGGCATGTCTTATATTCAAGCCATGCCAATGATCTGGAGGGTTTTGTATACCCTGGAAAGGATCATTGAGCAAGAAGGGATTGATTTAGGAATGGCGGAGCTGGCTGAGATGTATGATCTCACAACGTTTGGATCCTGTCGATATTTGTTGAAACGGAAAGCTGGGGAGGATCACCCTGTTCTTAAGGTTACCAAAAATGATACGAACTGGAAGCGGCGATTCTTC